>NW_026872116.1:0-102992 GCF_033458585.1 Syngnathus typhle
TGAGCACTTTTTCTGAATTGTGCCGCTCCCGTCACTCTGGTTAGGTTGGCATGGAAAAAAACGCTCTCGGGTGCTTTAGAGTGCCGAGTTTATCACTGCGCATGAAGAAATGGCCACCTCCAACGTTTGGTTTATGTTTTATAAGCATTTTTAATTTTATTGCTTGAATCGCATTTTCTCGGCGAGCTGAGCACTTTTTCTGAATTGTGCCGCTCCCGTCACTCTGGTTAGGTTGGCATGGAAAAAAACGCTCTCGGGTGCTTTAGAGTGCCGAGTTTATCACTGCGCATGAAGAAATGGCCACCTCCAACGTTTGGTTTATGTTTTATAAGCATTTTTAATTTTATTGCTTAAATCGCATTTTCTCGGCGAGCTGAGCACTTTTTCTGAATTGTGCCGCTCCCGTCACTCTGGTTAGGTTGGCATGGAAAAAAACGCTCTCGGGTGCTTTAGAGTGCCGAGTTTATCACTGCGCATGAAGAAATGACCACCTCCAACGTTTGGTTTATGTTTTATAAGCATTTTTAATTTTATTGCTTAAATCGCATTTTCTCGGCGAGCTGAGCACTTTTTCTGAATTGTGCCGCTCCCGTCACTCTGGTTAGGTTGGCATCGAAAAAAACGCTCTCGGGTGCTTTAAAGTGCCGAGTTTATCACTGCGCATGAAGAAATGACCACCTCCAATATTTGGTTTATGTTTTATAAGCATTTTTAATTTTATTGCTTAAATCGCATTTTCTCGGCGAGCTGAGCACTTTTTCTGAATTGTGCCGCTCCCGTCACTCTGGTTAGGTTGGCATGAAAAAAAACGCTCTCGGGTGCTTTAGAGTGCCGAGTTTATCACTGTGCATGAAGAAATGACCCATCCAACGTTTGGTTTATGTTTTATAAGCATTTTTAATTTTATTGCTTAAATCGCATTTTCTCGGCGAGCTGAGCGCTTTTTCTGAATTGTGCCGCTCCCGTCACTCTGGTTAGGTTGGCATCGAAAAAAACGCTCTCGGGTGCTTTAGAGTGCCGAGTTTATTACTGCGTAATAAGAAATGACAATTTACAACGTTTGGTTTATGTTTTATAAGCATTTTTAATTTTATTGCTTAAATCGCATTTTCTCGGCGAGCTGAGCACTTTTTCTGAATTGTGCCGCTCCCGTCACTCTGGTTAGGTTGGCATCGAAAAAAACGCTCTCGGGTGCTTTAGAGTGCCGAGTTTATCACTGTGCATGAAGAAATGACCACCTCCAACGTTTGGTTTATGTTTTATAAGCATTTTTAATTTTATTGCTTAAATCGCATTTTCTCGGCGAGCTGAGCGCTTTTTCTGAATTGTGCCGCTCCCGTCACTCTGGTTAGGTTGGCATCGAAAAAAACGCTCTCGGGTGCTTTAGAGTGCCGAGTTTATTACTGCGTAATAAGAAATGACCATCTACAACGTTTGGTTTATGTTTTATAAGCATTTTTAATTTTATTGCTTAAATCGCATTTTCTCGGCGAGCTGAGCGCTTTTTCTGAATTGTGCCGCTCCCGTCACTCTGGTTAGGTTGGCATCGAAAAAAACGCTCTTGGGTGCTTTAGAGTGCCGAGTTTATCACTGCGCATGAAGAAATGACCACCTCCAACGTTTGGTTTATTTTTTATAAGCATTTTTAATTTTATTGCTTAAATCGCATTTTCTCGGCGAGCTGAGCACTTTTTCTGAATTGTGCCGCTCCCTTCACTCTGGTTAGGTTGGCATCGAAAAAAACGCTCTCGGGTGCTTTAGAGTGCCGAGTTTATCACTGCGCATGAAGAAATGACCACCTCCAACGTTTGGTTTATGTTTTATAAGCATTTTTAATTTTATTGCTTGAATCGCATTTTCTCGGCGAGCTGAGCACTTTTTCTGAATTGTGCCGCTCCCGTCACTCTGGTTAGGTTGGCATGGAAAAAAACGCTCTCGGGTGCTTTAGAGTGCCGAGTTTATCACTGCGCATGAAGAAATGGCCACCTCCAACGTTTGGTTTATGTTTTATAAGCATTTTTAATTTTATTGCTTAAATCGCATTTTCTCGGCGAGCTGAGCACTTTTTCTGAATTGTGCCGCTCCCGTCACTCTGGTTAGGTTGGCATGGAAAAAAACGCTCTCGGGTGCTTTAGAGTGCCGAGTTTATCACTGCGCATGAAGAAATGACCACCTCCAACGTTTGGTTTATGTTTTATAAGCATTTTTAATTTTATTGCTTAAATCGCATTTTCTCGGCGAGCTGAGCACTTTTTCTGAATTGTGCCGCTCCCGTCACTCTGGTTAGGTTGGCATCGAAAAAAACGCTCTCGGGTGCTTTAAAGTGCCGAGTTTATCACTGCGCATGAAGAAATGACCACCTCCAATATTTGGTTTATGTTTTATAAGCATTTTTAATTTTATTGCTTAAATCGCATTTTCTCGGCGAGCTGAGCACTTTTTCTGAATTGTGCCGCTCCCGTCACTCTGGTTAGGTTGGCATGAAAAAAAACGCTCTCGGGTGCTTTAGAGTGCCGAGTTTATCACTGTGCATGAAGAAATGACCACCTCCAACGTTTGGTTTATGTTTTATAAGCATTTTTAATTTTATTGCTTAAATCGCATTTTCTCGGCGAGCTGAGCGCTTTTTCTGAATTGTGCCGCTACCGTCACTCTGGTTAGGTTGGCATCGAAAAAAACGCTCTCGGGTGCTTTAGAGTGCCGAGTTTATTACTGCGTAATAAGAAATGACAATTTACAACGTTTGGTTTATGTTTTATAAGCATTTTTAATTTTATTGCTTAAATCGCATTTTCTCGGCGAGCTGAGCACTTTTTCTGAATTGTGCCGCTCCCGTCACTCTGGTTAGGTTGGCATCGAAAAAAACGCTCTCGGGTGCTTTAGAGTGCCGAGTTTATCACTGTGCATGAAGAAATGACCACCTCCAACGTTTGGTTTATGTTTTATAAGCATTTTTAATTTTATTGCTTAAATCGCATTTTCTCGGCGAGCTGAGCGCTTTTTCTGAATTGTGCCGCTCCCGTCACTCTGGTTAGGTTGGCATCGAAAAAAACGCTCTCGGGTGCTTTAGAGTGCCGAGTTTATTACTGCGTAATAAGAAATGACCATCTACAACGTTTGGTTTATGTTTTATAAGCATTTTTAATTTTATTGCTTAAATCGCATTTTCTCGGCGAGCTGAGCACTTTTTCTGAATTGTGCCGCTCCCGTCACTCTGGTTAGGTTGGCATCGAAAAAAACGCTCTCGGGTGCTTTAGAGTGCCGAGTTTATCACTGTGCATGAAGAAATGACCACCTCCAACGTTTGGTTTATGTTTTATAAGCATTTTTAATTTTATTGCTTAAATCGCATTTTCTCGGCGAGCTGAGCGCTTTTTCTGAATTGTGCCGCTCCCGTCACTCTGGTTAGGTTGGCATCGAAAAAAACGCTCTCGGGTGCTTTAGAGTGCCGAGTTTATCACTGCGCATGAAGAAATGACCACCTCCAACGTTTGGTTTATGTTTTATAAGCATTTTTAATTTTATTGCTTAAATCGCATTTTCTCGGCGAGCTGAGCACTTTTTCTGAATTGTGCCGCTCCCGTCACTCTGGTTAGGTTGGCATCGAAAAAAACGCTCTCGGGTGCTTTAGAGTGCCGAGTTTATCACTGCGCATGAAGAAATGACCACCTCCAACGTTTGGTTTATGTTTTATAAGCATTTTTAATTTTATTGCTTAAATTGCATTTTCTCGGCGAGTTGAGCGCTTTTTCTGAATTGTGCCGCTCCCGTCACTCTGGTTAGGTTGGCATCGAAAAAAACGCTCTCGGGTGCTTTAGAGTGCCGAGTTTATCACTGCGCATGAAGAAATGACCACCTCCAACGTTTGGTTTATGTTTTATAAGCATTTTTAATTTTATTGCTTAAATCGCATTTTCTCGGCGAGCTGAGCGCTTTTTCTGAATTGTGCCGCTCCCGTCACTCTGGTTAGGTTGGCATCGAAAAAAACGCTCTCGGGTGCTTTAGAGTGCCGAGTTTATCACTGCGCATGAAGAAATGACCACCTCCAACGTTTGGTTTATGTTTTATAAGCATTTTTAATTTTATTGCTTAAATCGCATTTTCTCGGCGAGCTGAGCACTTTTTCTGAATTGTGCCGCTCCCGTCACTCTGGTTAGGTTGGCATCGAATAAAACGCTCTCGGGTGCTTTAGAGTGCCGAGTTTATCACTGCGCATGAAGAAATGACCACCTCCAACGTTTGGTTTATGTTTTATAAGCATTTTTAATTTTATTGCTTAAATCGCATTTTCTCGGCGAGCTGAGCACTTTTTCTGAATTGTGCCGCTCCCGTCACTCTGGTTAAGTTGGCATCGAAAAAAACGCTCTCGGGTGCTTTAGAGTGCCGAGTTTATCACTGCGCATGAAGAAATGACCACCTCCAACGTTTGGTTTATGTTTTATAAGCATTTTTAATTTTATTGCTTAAATCGCATTTTCTCGGCGAGCTGAGCACTTTTTCTGAATTGTGCCGCTCCCGTCACTCTGGTTAGGTTGGCATCGAAAAAAACGCTCTCGGGTGCTTTAGAGTGCCGAGTTTATCACTGTGCATGAAGAAATGACCACCTCCAACGTTTGGTTTATGTTTTATAAGCATTTTTAATTTTATTGCTTAAATCGCATTTTCTCGGCGAGCTGAGCACTTTTTCTGAATTGTGCCGCTCCCGTCACTCTGGTTAGGTTGGCATGGAAAAAAACGCTCTCGGGTGCTTTAGAGTGCCGAGTTTATCACTGCACATGAAGAAATGACCACCTCCAACGTTTGGTTTATGTTTTATAAGCATTTTTAATTGTATTGCTTAAATCGCATTTTCTCGGCGAGCTGAGCACTTTTTCTGAATTGTGCCGCTCCCGTCACTCTGGTTAGGTTGGCATGGAAAAAAACGCTCTCGGGTGCTTTAGAGTGCCGAGTTTATTACTGCGTAATAAGAAATGACCATCTACAACGTTTGGTTTATGTTTTATAAGCATTTTTAATTTTATTGCTTAAATCGCATTTTCTCGGCGAGCTGAGCACTTTTTCTGAATTGTGCCGCTCCCGTCACTCTGGTTAGGTTGGCATGGAAAAAAACGCTCTCGGGTGCTTTAGAGTGCCGAGTTTATCACTGCGCATGAAGAAATGACCACCTCCAACGTTTGGTTTATGTTTTATAAGCATTTTTAATTTTATTGCTTAAATCGCATTTTCTCGGCGAGCTGAGCACTTTTTCTGAATTGTGCCGCTCCCGTCACTCTGGTTAGGTTGGCATCGAAAAAAACGCTCTCGGGTGCTTTAGAGTGCCGAGTTTATCACTGCGCATGAAGAAATGACCACCTCCAACGTTTGGTTTATGTTTTATAAGCATTTTTAATTTTATTGCTTAAATCGCATTTTCTCGGCGAGCTGAGCACTTTTTCTGAATTGTGCCGCTCCCGTCACTCTGGTTAGGTTGGCATGGAAAAAAACGCTCTCGGGTGCTTTAGAGTGCCGAGTTTATCACTGTGCATGAGGAAATGACCACCTCCAACGTTTGGTTTATGTTTTATAAGCATTTTTAATTGTATTGCTTAAATCGCATTTTCTCGGCGAGCTGAGCACTTTTTCTGAATTGTGCCGCTCCCGTCACTCTGGTTAGGTTGGCATGGAAAAAAACGCTCTCGGGTGCTTTAGAGTGCCGAGTTTATTACTGCGTAATAAGAAATGACCATCTACAACGTTTGGTTTATGTTTTATAAGCATTTTTAATTTTATTGCTTAAATCGCATTTTCTCGGCGAGCTGAGCACTTTTTCTGAATTGTGCCGCTCCCGTCACTCTGTTTAGGTTGGCATGAAAAAAAACGCTCTCGGGTGCTTTAGAGTGCCGAGTTTATCACTGCGCATGAAGAAAAGACCACCTCCAACGTTTGGTTTATGTTTTATAAGCATTTTTAATTTTATTGCTTAAATCGCATTTTCTCGGCGAGCTGAGCACTTTTTCTGAATTGTGCCGCTCCTGTCACTCTGGTTAGGTTGGCATGGAAAAAAACGCTCTCGGGTGCTTTAGAGTGCCGAGTTTATCACTGCGCATGAAGAAATGACCACCTCCAACGTTTGGTTTATGTTTTATAAGCATTTTTAATTTTATTGCTTAAATCGCATTTTCTCGGCGAGCTGAGCACTTTTTCTGAATTGTGCCGCTCCCGTCACTCTGGTTAGGTTGGCATGGAAAAAAACGCTCTCGGGTGCTTTAGAGTGCCGAGTTTATCACTGTGCATGAAGAAATGACCACCTCCAACGTTTGGTTTATGTTTTATAAGCATTTTTAATTTTATTGCTTAAATCGCATTTTCTCGGCGAGCTGAGCACTTTTTCTGAATTGTGCCGCTCCCGTCACTCTGGTTAGGTTGGCATGGAAAAAAACGCTCTCGGGTGCTTTAGAGTGCCGAGTTTATTACTGCGTAATAAGAAATGACCATCTACAACGTTTGGTTTATGTTTTATAAGCATTTTTAATTTTATTGCTTAAATCGCATTTTCTCGGCGAGCTGAGCACTTTTTCTGAATTGTGCCGCTCCCGTCACTCTGTTTAGGTTGGCATGGAAAAAAACGCTCTCGGGTGCTTTAGAGTGCCGAGTTTATCACTGCGCATGAAGAAAAGACCACCTCCAACGTTTGGTTTATGTTTTATAAGCATTTTTAATTTTATTGCTTAAATCGCATTTTCTCGGCGAGCTGAGCACTTTTTCTGAATTGTGCCGCTCCTGTCACTCTGGTTAGGTTGGCATGGAAAAAAACGCTCTCGGGTGCTTTAGAGTGCCGAGTTTATCACTGCGCATGAAGAAATGACCACCTCCAACGTTTGGTTTATGTTTTATAAGCATTTTTAATTTTATTGCTTAAATCGCATTTTCTCGGCGAGCTGAGCACTTTTTCTGAATTGTGCCGCTCCCGTCACTCTGGTTAGGCATGGAAAAAAACGCTCTCGGGTGCTTTAGAGTGCCGAGTT
The DNA here is from genome assembly GCF_033458585.1 of Syngnathus typhle. NCBI lineage: Eukaryota > Metazoa > Chordata > Actinopteri > Syngnathiformes > Syngnathidae > Syngnathus > Syngnathus typhle. The sequence continues at coordinate 7,005 of NW_026872116.1, forward strand.
TATCACTGCGCATGAAGAAATGGCCACCTCCAACGTTTGGTTTATGTTTTATAAGCATTTTTAATTTTATTGCTTAAATCGCATTTTCTTGGCGAGCTGAGCACTTTTTCTGAATTGTGCCGCTCCCGTCACTCTGGTTAGGTTGGCATCGAAAAAAACGCTCTCGGGTGCTTTAGAGTGCCGAGTTTATCACTGCGCATGAAGAAATGGCCACCTCCAACGTTTGGTTTATGTTTTATAAGCATTTTTAATTTTATTGCTTAAATCGCATTTTCTCGGCGAGCTGAGCACTTTTTCTGAATTGTGCCGCTCCCGTCACTCTGGTTAGGTTGGCATGGAAAAAAACGCTCTCGGGTGCTTTAGAGTGCCGAGTTTATCACTGCGCATGAAGAAATGACCACCTCCAACGTTTGGTTTATGTTTTATAAGCATTTTTAATTTTATTGCTTAAATCGCATTTTCTCGGCGAGCTGAGCACTTTTTCTGAATTGTGCCGCTCCCGTCACTCTGGTTAGGTTGGCATGGAAAAAAACGCTCTCGGGTGCTTTAGAGTGCCGAGTTTATCACTGCGCATGAAGAAATGGCCACCTCCAACGTTTGGTTTATGTTTTATAAGCATTTTTAATTTTATTGCTTAAATCGCATTTTCTCGGCGAGCTGAGCACTTTTTCTGAATTGTGCCGCTCCCGTCACTCTGGTTAGGTTGGCATCGAAAAAAACGCTCTCGGGTGCTTTAGAGTGCCGAGTTTATCACTGCGCATGAAGAAATGACCACCTCCAACGTTTGGTTTATGTTTTATAAGCATTTTTAATTTTATTGCTTAAATCGCATTTTCTCGGCGAGCTGAGCACTTTTTCTGAATTGTGCCGCTCCCGTCACTCTGGTTAGGTTGGCATGGAAAAAATCGCTCTCGGGTGCTTTAGAGTGCCGAGTTTATCACTGCGTAATAAGAAATGACCATCTACAACGTTTGGTTTATGTTTTATAAGCATTTTTAATTTTATTGCTTAAATCGCATTTTCTCGGCGAGCTGAGCACTTTTTCTGAATTGTGCCGCTCCCGTCACTCTGGTTAGGTTGGCATCGAAAAAAACGCTCTCGGGTGCTTTAGAGTGCCGAGTTTATCACTGCGCATGAAGAAATGACCACCTCCAACGTTTGGTTTATGTTTTATAAGCATTTTTAATTTTATTGCTTAAATCGCATTTTCTCGGCGAGCTGAGCGCTTTTTCTGTATTGTGCCGCTCCCGTCACTCTGGTTAGGTTGGCATCGAAAAAAACGCTCTCGGGTGCTTAAGAGTGCCGAGTTTATTACTGCGTAATAAGAAATGACCATTTACAACGTTTGGTTTATGTTTTGTAAGCATTTTTAATTTTATTGCTTAAATCGCATTTTCTCGGCGAGCTGAGCACTTTTTCTGAATTGTGCCGCTCCCGTCACTCTGGTTAGGTTGGCATCGAAAAAAACGCTCTCGGGTGCTTTAGAGTGCCGAGTTTATCACTGTGCATGAAGAAATGACCACCTCCAACGTTTGGTTTATGTTTTATAAGCATTTTTAATTTTATTGCTTAAATCGCATTTTCTCGGCGAGCTGAGCGCTTTTTCTGAATTGTGCCGCTCCCGTCACTCTGGTTAGGTTGGCATCGAAAAAAACGCTCTCGGGTGCTTTAGAGTGCCGAGTTTATTACTGCGTAATAAGAAATGACCATCTACAACGTTTGGTTTATGTTTTATAAGCATTTATAATTTTATTGCTTAAATCGCATTTTCTCGGCGAGCTGAGCACTTTTTCTGAATTGTGCCGCTCCCGTCACTCTGGTTAGGTTGGCATCGAAAAAAACGCTCTCGGGTGCTTTAGAGTGCCGAGTTTATCACTGCGCATGAAGAAATGACCACCTCCAACGTTTGGTTTATGTTTTATAAGCATTTTTAATTTTATTGCTTAAATCGCATTTTCTCGGCGAGCTGAGCACTTTTTCTGAATTGTGCCGCTCCCGTCACTCTGGTTAGGTTGGCATCGAAAAAAACGCTCTCGGGTGCTTTAGAGTGCCGAATTTATCACTGCGCATGAAGAAATGACCACCTCCAACGTTTGGTTTATGTTTTATAAGCATTTTTAATTTTATTGCTTAAATCGCATTTTCTCGGCGAGCTGAGCGCTTTTTCTGAATTGTGCCGCTCCCGTCACTCTGGTTAGCTTGGCATCGACAAAAAACGCTCTCGGGTGCTTTAGAGTGCCGAGTTTATCACTGCGCATGAAGAAATGACCACCTCCAACGTTTGGTTTATGTTTTATAAGCATTTTTAATTTTATTGCTTAAATCGCATTTTCTCGGCGAGCTGAGCACTTTTTCTGAATTGTGCCGCTCCCGTCACTCTGGTTAGGTTGGCATCGAAAAAAACGCTCTCGGGTGCTTTAGAGTGCCGAGTTTATCACTGTGCATGAAGAAATGACCACCTCCAACGTTTGGTTTATGTTTTATAAGCATTTTTAATTTTATTGCTTAAATCGCATTTTCTCGGCGAGCTGAACGCTTTTTCTGAATTGTGCCGCTCCCGTCACTCTGGTTAGGTTGGCATCGAAAAAAACGCTCTCGGGTGCTTTAGAGTGCCGAGTTTATTACTGCGTAATAAGAAATGACCATCTACAACGTTTGGTTTATGTTTTATAAGCATTTTTAATTTTATTGCTTAAATCGCATTTTCTCGGCGAGCTGAGCACTTTTTCTGAATTGTGCCGCTCCCGTCACTCTGGTTAGGTTGGCATGGAAAAAAACGCTCTCGGGTGCTTTAGAGTGCCGAGTTTATCACTGCGCATGAAGAAATGACCACCTCCAACGTTTGGTTTATGTTTTATAAGCATTTTTAATTTTATTGCTTAAATCGCATTTTCTCGGCTAGCTGAGCACTTTTTCTGAATTGTGCCGCTCCCGTCACTCTGGTTAGGTTGGCATGGAAAAAAACGCTCTCGGGTGCTTTAGAGTGCCGAGTTTATCACTGCGCATGAAGAAATGGCCACCTCCAACGTTTGGTTTATGTTTTATAAGCATTTTTAATTTTATTGCTTAAATCGCATTTTCTCGGCGAGCTGAGCACTTTTTCTGAATTGTGCCGCTCCCGTCACTCTGGTTAGGTTGGCATGGAAAAAAACGCTCTCGGGTGCTTTAGAGTGCCGAGTTTATCACTGCGCATGAAGAAATGACCACCTCCAACGTTTGGTTTATGTTTTATAAGCATTTTTAATTTTATTTCCTAAATCGCATTTTCTCGGCGAGCTGAGCACTTTTTCTGAATTGTGCCGCTCCCGTCACTCTGGTTAGGTTGGCATGGAAAAAAACGCTCTCGGGTGCTTTAGAGTGCCGAGTTTATTACTGCGTAATAAGAAATGACCATCTACAACGTTTGGTTTATGTTTTATAAGCATTTTTAATTTTATTGCTTAAATCGCATTTTCTCGGCGAGCTGAGCGCTTTTTCTGAATTGTGCCGCTCCCGTCACTCTGGTTAGGTTGGCATCGAATAAAACGCTCTCGGGTGCTTTAGAGTGCCGAGTTTATCACTGCGCATGAAGAAATGACCACCTCCAACGTTTGGTTTATGTTTTATAAGCATTTTTAATTTTATTGCTTAAATCGCATTTTCTCGGCGAGCTGAGCACTTTTTTCTGAATTGTGCCGCTCCCGTCACTCTGGTTAGGTTGGCATGGAAAAAACGCTCTCGGGTGCTTTAGAGTGCCGAGTTTATTACTGCGTAATAAGAAATGACCATCTACAACGTTTGGTTTATGTTTTATAAGCATTTTTAATTTTATTGCTTAAATCGCATTTTCTCGGCGAGCTGAGCACTTTTTCTGAATTGTGCCGCTCCCGTCACTCTGTTTAGGTTGGCATGGAAAAAAACGCTCTCGGGTGCTTTAGAGTGCCGAGTTTATCACTGCGCATGAAGAAAAGACCACCTCCAACGTTTGGTTTATGTTTTATAAGCATTTTTAATTTTATTGCTTAAATCGCATTTTCTCGGCGAGCTGAGCACTTTTTCTGAATTGTGCCGCTCCTGTCACTCTGGTTAGGTTGGCATGGAAAAAAACGCTCTCGGGTGCTTTAGAGTGCCGAGTTTATCACTGCGCATGAAGAAATGACCACCTCCAACGTTTGGTTTATGTTTTATAAGCATTTTTAATTTTATTGCTTAAATCGCATTTTCTCGGCGAGCTGAGCACTTTTTCTGAATTGTGCCGCTCCCGTCACTCTGGTTAGGTTGGCATGGAAAAAAACGCTCTCGGGTGCTTTAGAGTGCCGAGTTTATCACTGCGCATGAAGAAATGACCACCTCCAACGTTTGGTTTATGTTTTATAAGCATTTTTAATTTTATTGCTTAAATCGCATTTTCTCGGCGAGCTGAGCACTTTTTCTGAATTGTGCCGCTCCCGTCACTCTGGTTAGGTTGGCATGGAAAAAAACGCTCTCGGGTGCTTTAGAGTGCCGAGTTTATTACTGCGTAATAAGAAATGACCATCTACAACGTTTGGTTTATGTTTTATAAGCATTTTTAATTTTATTGCTTAAATCGCATTTTCTCGGCGAGCTGAGCACTTTTTCTGAATTGTGCCGCTCCCGTCGCTCTGTTTAGGTTGGCATGGAAAAAAACGCTCTCGGGTGCTTTAGAGTGCCGAGTTTATCACTGCGCATGAAGAAAAGACCACCTCCAACGTTTGGTTTATGTTTTATAAGCATTTTTAATTTTATTGCTTAAATCGCATTTTCTCGGCGAGCTGAGCACTTTTTCTGAATTGTGCCGCTCCTGTCACTCTGGTTAGGTTGGCATGGAAAAAAACGCTCTCGGGTGCTTTAGAGTGCCGAGTTTATCACTGCGCATGAAGAAATGACCACCTCCAACGTTTGGTTTATGTTTTATAAGCATTTTTAATTTTATTGCTTAAATCGCATTTTCTCGGCGAGCTGAGCACTTTTTCTGAATTGTGCCGCTCCCGTCACTCTGGTTAGGTTGGCATGGAAAAAAACGCTCTCGGGTGCTTTAGAGTGCCGAGTTTATCACTGCGCATGAAGAAATGGCCACCTCCAACGTTTGGTTTATGTTTTATAAGCATTTTTAATTTTATTGCTTGAATCGCATTTTCTCGGCGAGCTGAGCACTTTTTCTGAATTGTGCCGCTCCCGTCACTCTGGTTAGGTTGGCATGGAAAAAAACGCTCTCGGGTGCTTTAGAGTGCCGAGTTTATCACTGCGCATGAAGAAATGGCCACCTCCAACGTTTGGTTTATGTTTTATAAGCATTTTTAATTTTATTGCTTAAATCGCATTTTCTCGGCGAGCTGAGCACTTTTTCTGAATTGTGCCGCTCCCGTCACTCTGGTTAGGTTGGCATGGAAAAAAACGCTCTCGGGTGCTTTAGAGTGCCGAGTTTATCACTGCGCATGAAGAAATGACCACCTCCAACGTTTGGTTTATGTTTTATAAGCATTTTTAATTTTATTGCTTAAATCGCATTTTCTCGGCGAGCTGAGCACTTTTTCTGAATTGTGCCGCTCCCGTCACTCTGGTTAGGTTGGCATCGAAAAAAACGCTCTCGGGTGCTTTAGAGTGCCGAGTTTATCACTGCGCATGAAGAAATGACCACCTCCAACGTTTGGTTTATGTTTTATAAGCATTTTTAATTTTATTGCTTAAATCGCATTTTCTCGGCGAGCTGAGCACTTTTTCTGAATTGTGCCGCTCCCGTCACTCTGGTTAGGTTGGCATGAAAAAAAACGCTCTCGGGTGCTTTAGAGTGCCGAGTTTATCACTGTGCATGAAGAAATGACCACCTCCAACGTTTGGTTTATGTTTTATAAGCATTTTTAATTTTATTGCTTAAATCGCATTTTCTCGGCGAGCTGAGCGCTTTTTCTGAATTGTGCCGCTCCCGTCACTCTGGTTAGGTTGGCATCGAAAAAAACGCTCTCGGGTGCTTTAGAGTGCCGAGTTTATTACTGCGTAATAAGAAATGACAATTTACAACGTTTGGTTTATGTTTTATAAGCATTTTTAATTTTATTGCTTAAATCGCATTTTCTCGGCGAGCTGAGCACTTTTTCTGAATTGTGCCGCTCCCGTCACTCTGGTTAGGTTGGCATCGAAAAAAACGCTCTCGGGTGCTTTAGAGTGCCGAGTTTATTACTGCGTAATAAGAAATGACCATCTACAACGTTTGGTTTATGTTTTATAAGCATTTTTAATTTTATTGCTTAAATCGCATTTTCTCGGCGAGCTGAGCACTTTTTCTGAATTGTGCCGCTCCCGTCACTCTGGTTAGGTTGGCATCGAAAAAAACGCTCTCGGGTGCTTTAGAGTGCCGAGTTTATCACTGTGCATGAAGAAATGACCACCTCCAACGTTTGGTTTATGTTTTATAAGCATTTTTAATTTTATTGCTTAAATCGCATTTTCTCGGCGAGCTGAGCGCTTTTTCTGAATTGTGCCGCTCCCGTCACTCTGGTTAGGTTGGCATCGAAAAAAACGCTCTTGGGTTCTTTAGAGTGCCGAGTTTATCACTGCGCATGAAGAAATGACCACCTCCAACGTTTGGTTTATGTTTTATAAGCATTTTTAATTTTATTGCTTAAATCGCATTTTCTCGGCGAGCTGAGCACTTTTTCTGAATTGTGCCGCTCCCGTCACTCTGGTTAGGTTGGCATCGAAAAAAACGCTCTCGGGTGCTTTAGAGTGCCGAGTTTATCACTGCGCATGAAGAAATGACCAACTCCAACGTTTGGTTTATGTTTTATAAGCATTTTTAATTTTATTGCTTAAATCGCATTTTCTCGGCGAGCTGAGCACTTTTTCTGAATTGTGCCGCTCCCGTCACTCTGGTTAGGTTGGCATCGAAAAAAACGCTCTCGGGTGCTTTAGAGTGCCGAGTTTATCACTGCGCATGAAGAAATGACCACCTCCAACGTTTGGTTTATGTTTTATAAGCATTTTTAATTTTATTGCTTAAATCGCATTTTCTCGGCGAGCTGAGCACTTTTTCTGAATTGTGCCGCTTCCGTCACTCTGGTTAGGTTGGCATCGAAAAAAACGCTCTCGGGTGCTTTAGAGTGCCGAATTTATCACTGCGCATGAAGAAATGACCACCTCCAACGTTTGGTTTATGTTTTATAAGCATTTTTAATTTTATTGCTTAAATCGCATTTTCTCGGCGAGCTGAGCGCTTTTTCTGAATTGTGCCGCTCCCGTCACTCTGGTTAGGTTGGCATCGAAAAAAACGCTCTCGGGTGCTTTAGAGTGCCGAGTTTATCACTGCGCATGAAGAAATGACCACCTCCAACGTTTGGTTTATGTTTTATAAGCATTTTTAATTTTATTGCTTAAATCGCATTTTCTCGGCGAGCTGAGCGCTTTTTCTGAATTGTGCCGCTCCCGTCACTCTGGTTAGGTTGGCATCGAAAAAAACGCTCTCGGGTGCTTTAGAGTGCCGAGTTTATCACTGCGCATGAAGAAATGACCACCTCCAACGTTTGGTTTATGTTTTATAAGCATTTTTAATTTTATTGCTTAAATCGCATTTTCTCGGCGACCTGAGCACTTTTTCTGAATTGTGCCGCTCCCGTCACTCTGGTTAGGTTGGCATCGAAAAAAACGCTCTCGGGTGCTTTAGAGTGCCGAGTTTATCACTGCGCATGAAGAAATGACCACCTCCAACGTTTGGTTTATGTTTTATAAGCATTTTTAATTTTATTGCTTTAATCGCATTTTCTCGGCGAGCTGAGCGCTTTTTCTGAATTGTGCCGCTCCCGTCACTCTGGTTAGGTTGGCATCGAAAAAAACGCTCTCGGGTGCTTTAGAGTGCCGAGTTTATCACTGTGCATGAAGAAATGACCACCTCCAACGTTTGGTTTATGTTTTATAAGCATTTTTAATTTTAATGCTTAAATCGCATTTTCTCGGCGAGCTGAGCGCTTTTTCTGAATTGTGCCGCTCCCGTCACTCTGGTTAGGTTGGCATCGAAAAAAACGCTCTCGGGTGCTTTAGAGTGCCGAGTTTATCACTGCGCATGAAGAAATGACCACCTCCAACGTTTGGTTTATGTTTTATAAGCATTTTTAATTTTATTGCTTAAATCGCATTTTCTCGGCGAGCTGAGCACTTTTTCTGAATTGTGCCGCTCCCGTCACTCTGGTTAGGTTGGCATGGAAAAAAACGCTCTCGGGTGCTTTAGAGTGCCGAGTTTATCACTGTGCATGAAGAAATGACCACCTCCAACGTTTGGTTTATGTTTTATAAGCATTTTTAATTTTATTGCTTAAATCGCATTTTCTCGGCGAGCTGAGCACTTTTTCTGAATTGTGCCGCTCCCGTCACTCTGGTTAGGTTGGCATGGAAAAAAACGCTCTCGGGTGCTTTAGAGTGCCGAGTTTATTACTGCGTAATAAGAAATGACCATCTACAACGTTTGGTTTATGTTTTATAAGCATTTTTAATTTTATTGCTTAAATCGCATTTTCTCGGCGAGCTGAGCACTTTTTCTGAATTGTGCCGCTCCCGTCACTCTGTTTAGGTTGGCATGGAAAAAAACGCTCTCGGGTGCTTTAGAGTGCCGAGTTTATCACTGCGCATGAAGAAAAGACCACCTCCAACGTTTGGTTTATGTTTTATAAGCATTTTTAATTTTATTGCTTAAATCGCATTTTCTCGGCGAGCTGAGCACTTTTTCTGAATTGTGCCGCTCCTGTCACTCTGGTTAGGTTGGCATGGAAAAAAACGCTCTCGGGTGCTTTAGAGTGCCGAGTTTATCACTGCGCATGAAGAAATGACCACCTCCAACGTTTGGTTTATGTTTTATAAGCATTTTTAATTTTATTGCTTAAATCGCATTTTCTCGGCGAGCTGAGCACTTTTTCTGAATTGTGCCGCTCCCGTCACTCTGGTTAGGCATGGAAAAAAACGCTCTCGGGTGCTTTAGAGTGCCGAGTTTATCACTGCGCATGAAGAAATGGCCACCTCCAACGTTTGGTTTATGTTTTATAAGCATTTTTAATTTTATTGCTTAAATCGCATTTTCTTGGCGAGCTGAGCACTTTTTCTGAATTGTGCCGCTCCCGTCACTCTGGTTAGGTTGGCATCGAAAAAAACGCTCTCGGGTGCTTTAGAGTGCCGAGTTTATCACTGCGCATGAAGAAATGGCCACCTCCAACGTTTGGTTTATGTTTTATAAGCATTTTTAATTTTATTGCTTAAATCGCATTTTCTCGGCGAGCTGAGCACTTTTTCTGAATTGTGCCGCTCCCGTCACTCTGGTTAGGTTGGCATGGAAAAAAACGCTCTCGGGTGCTTTAGAGTGCCGAGTTTATCACTGCGCATGAAGAAATGACCACCTCCAACGTTTGGTTTATGTTTTATAAGCATTTTTAATTTTATTGCTTAAATCGCATTTTCTCGGCGAGCTGAGCACTTTTTCTGAATTGTGCCGCTCCCGTCACTCTGGTTAGGTTGGCATGGAAAAAAACGCTCTCGGGTGCTTTAGAGTGCCGAGTTTATCACTGCGCATGAAGAAATGGCCACCTCCAACGTTTGGTTTATGTTTTATAAGCATTTTTAATTTTATTGCTTAAATCGCATTTTCTCGGCGAGCTGAGCACTTTTTCTGAATTGTGCCGCTCCCGTCACTCTGGTTAGGTTGGCATCGAAAAAAACGCTCTCGGGTGCTTTAGAGTGCCGAGTTTATCACTGCGCATGAAGAAATGACCACCTCCAACGTTTGGTTTATGTTTTATAAGCATTTTTAATTTTATTGCTTAAATCGCATTTTCTCGGCGAGCTGAGCACTTTTTCTGAATTGTGCCGCTCCCGTCACTCTGGTTAGGTTGGCATGGAAAAAATCGCTCTCGGGTGCTTTAGAGTGCCGAGTTTATCACTGCGTAATAAGAAATGACCATCTACAACGTTTGGTTTATGTTTTATAAGCATTTTTAATTTTATTGCTTAAATCGCATTTTCTCGGCGAGCTGAGCACTTTTTCTGAATTGTGCCGCTCCCGTCACTCTGGTTAGGTTGGCATCGAAAAAAACGCTCTCGGGTGCTTTAGAGTGCCGAGTTTATCACTGCGCATGAAGAAATGACCACCTCCAACGTTTGGTTTATGTTTTATAAGCATTTTTAATTTTATTGCTTAAATCGCATTTTCTCGGCGAGCTGAGCGCTTTTTCTGTATTGTGCCGCTCCCGTCACTCTGGTTAGGTTGGCATCGAAAAAAACGCTCTCGGGTGCTTAAGAGTGCCGAGTTTATTACTGCGTAATAAGAAATGACCATTTACAACGTTTGGTTTATGTTTTGTAAGCATTTTTAATTTTATTGCTTAAATCGCATTTTCTCGGCGAGCTGAGCACTTTTTCTGAATTGTGCCGCTCCCGTCACTCTGGTTAGGTTGGCATCGAAAAAAACGCTCTCGGGTGCTTTAGAGTGCCGAGTTTATCACTGTGCATGAAGAAATGACCACCTCCAACGTTTGGTTTATGTTTTATAAGCATTTTTAATTTTATTGCTTAAATCGCATTTTCTCGGCGAGCTGAGCGCTTTTTCTGAATTGTGCCGCTCCCGTCACTCTGGTTAGGTTGGCATCGAAAAAAACGCTCTCGGGTGCTTTAGAGTGCCGAGTTTATTACTGCGTAATAAGAAATGACCATCTACAACGTTTGGTTTATGTTTTATAAGCATTTATAATTTTATTGCTTAAATCGCATTTTCTCGGCGAGCTGAGCACTTTTTCTGAATTGTGCCGCTCCCGTCACTCTGGTTAGGTTGGCATCGAAAAAAACGCTCTCGGGTGCTTTAGAGTGCCGAGTTTATCACTGCGCATGAAGAAATGACCACCTCCAACGTTTGGTTTATGTTTTATAAGCATTTTTAATTTTATTGCTTAAATCGCATTTTCTCGGCGAGCTGAGCACTTTTTCTGAATTGTGCCGCTCCCGTCACTCTGGTTAGGTTGGCATCGAAAAAAACGCTCTCGGGTGCTTTAGAGTGCCGAATTTATCACTGCGCATGAAGAAATGACCACCTCCAACGTTTGGTTTATGTTTTATAAGCATTTTTAATTTTATTGCTTAAATCGCATTTTCTCGGCGAGCTGAGCGCTTTTTCTGAATTGTGCCGCTCCCGTCACTCTGGTTAGCTTGGCATCGACAAAAAACGCTCTCGGGTGCTTTAGAGTGCCGAGTTTATCACTGCGCATGAAGAAATGACCACCTCCAACGTTTGGTTTATGTTTTATAAGCATTTTTAATTTTATTGCTTAAATCGCATTTTCTCGGCGAGCTGAGCACTTTTTCTGAATTGTGCCGCTCCCGTCACTCTGGTTAGGTTGGCATCGAAAAAAACGCTCTCGGGTGCTTTAGAGTGCCGAGTTTATCACTGTGCATGAAGAAATGACCACCTCCAACGTTTGGTTTATGTTTTATAAGCATTTTTAATTTTATTGCTTAAATCGCATTTTCTCGGCGAGCTGAACGCTTTTTCTGAATTGTGCCGCTCCCGTCACTCTGGTTAGGTTGGCATCGAAAAAAACGCTCTCGGGTGCTTTAGAGTGCCGAGTTTATTACTGCGTAATAAGAAATGACCATCTACAACGTTTGGTTTATGTTTTATAAGCATTTTTAATTTTATTGCTTAAATCGCATTTTCTCGGCGAGCTGAGCACTTTTTCTGAATTGTGCCGCTCCCGTCACTCTGGTTAGGTTGGCATGGGAAAAAACGCTCTCGGGTGCTTTAGAGTGCCGAGTTTATCACTGCGCATGAAGAAATGACCACCTCCAACGTTTGGTTTATGTTTTATAAGCATTTTTAATTTTATTGCTTAAATCGCATTTTCTCGGCTAGCTGAGCACTTTTTCTGAATTGTGCCGCTCCCGTCACTCTGGTTAGGTTGGCATGGAAAAAAACGCTCTCGGGTGCTTTAGAGTGCCGAGTTTATCACTGCGCATGAAGAAATGGCCACCTCCAACGTTTGGTTTATGTTTTATAAGCATTTTTAATTTTATTGCTTAAATCGCATTTTCTCGGCGAGCTGAGCACTTTTTCTGAATTGTGCCGCTCCCGTCACTCTGGTTAGGTTGGCATGGAAAAAAACGCTCTCGGGTGCTTTAGAGTGCCGAGTTTATTACTGCGTAATAAGAAATGACCATCTACAACGTTTGGTTTATGTTTTATAAGCATTTTTAATTTTATTGCTTAAATCGCATTTTCTCGGCGAGCTGAGCGCTTTTTCTGAATTGTGCCGCTCCCGTCACTCTGGTTAGGTTGGCATCGAATAAAACGCTCTCGGGTGCTTTAGAGTGCCGAGTTTATCACTGCGCATGAAGAAATGACCACCTCCAACGTTTGGTTTATGTTTTATAAGCATTTTTAATTTTATTGCTTAAATCGCATTTTCTCGGCGAGCTGAGCACTTTTTTCTGAATTGTGCCGCTCCCGTCACTCTGGTTAGGTTGGCATGGAAAAAACGCTCTCGGGTGCTTTAGAGTGCCGAGTTTATTACTGCGTAATAAGAAATGACCATCTACAACGTTTGGTTTATGTTTTATAAGCATTTTTAATTTTATTGCTTAAATCGCATTTTCTCGGCGAGCTGAGCACTTTTTCTGAATTGTGCCGCTCCCGTCACTCTGTTTAGGTTGGCATGGAAAAAAACGCTCTCGGGTGCTTTAGAGTGCCGAGTTTATCACTGCGCATGAAGAAAGGACCACCTCCAACGTTTGGTTTATGTTTTATAAGCATTTTTAATTTTATTGCTTAAATCGCATTTTCTCGGCGAGCTGAGCACTTTTTCTGAATTGTGCCGCTCCTGTCACTCTGGTTAGGTTGGCATGGAAAAAAACGCTCTCGGGTGCTTTAGAGTGCCGAGTTTATCACTGCGCATGAAGAAATGACCACCTCCAACGTTTGGTTTATGTTTTATAAGCATTTTTAATTTTATTGCTTAAATCGCATTTTCTCGGCGAGCTGAGCACTTTTTCTGAATTGTGCCGCTCCCGTCACTCTGGTTAGGTTGGCATGGAAAAAAACGCTCTCGGGTGCTTTAGAGTGCCGAGTTTATCACTGCGCATGAAGAAATGACCACCTCCAACGTTTGGTTTATGTTTTATAAGCATTTTTAATTTTATTGCTTAAATCGCATTTTCTCGGCGAGCTGAGCACTTTTTCTGAATTGTGCCGCTCCCGTCAGGTTGGCATGGAAAAAAACGCTCTCGGGTGCTTTAGAGTGCCGAGTTTATTACTGCGTAATAAGAAATGACCATCTACAACGTTTGGTTTATGTTTTATAAGCATTTTTAATTTTATTGCTTAAATCGCATTTTCTCGGCGAGCTGAGCACTTTTTCTGAATTGTGCCGCTCCCGTCGCTCTGTTTAGGTTGGCATGGAAAAAAACGCTCTCGGGTGCTTTAGAGTGCCGAGTTTATCACTGCGCATGAAGAAAAGACCACCTCCAACGTTTGGTTTATGTTTTATAAGCATTTTTAATTTTATTGCTTAAATCGCATTTTCTCGGCGAGCTGAGCACTTTTTCTGAATTGTGCCGCTCCTGTCACTCTGGTTAGGTTGGCATGGAAAAAAACGCTCTCGGGTGCTTTAGAGTGCCGAGTTTATCACTGCGCATGAAGAAATGACCACCTCCAACGTTTGGTTTATGTTTTATAAGCATTTTTAATTTTATTGCTTAAATCGCATTTTCTCGGCGAGCTGAGCACTTTTTCTGAATTGTGCCGCTCCCGTCACTCTGGTTAGGTTGGCATGGAAAAAAACGCTCTCGGGTGCTTTAGAGTGCCGAGTTTATCACTGCGCATGAAGAAATGGCCACCTCCAACGTTTGGTTTATGTTTTATAAGCATTTTTAATTTTATTGCTTGAATCGCATTTTCTCGGCGAGCTGAGCACTTTTTCTGAATTGTGCCGCTCCCGTCACTCTGGTTAGGTTGGCATGGAAAAAAACGCTCTCGGGTGCTTTAGAGTGCCGAGTTTATCACTGCGCATGAAGAAATGGCCACCTCCAACGTTTGGTTTATGTTTTATAAGCATTTTTAATTTTATTGCTTAAATCGCATTTTCTCGGCGAGCTGAGCACTTTTTCTGAATTGTGCCGCTCCCGTCACTCTGGTTAGGTTGGCATGGAAAAAAACGCTCTCGGGTGCTTTAGAGTGCCGAGTTTATCACTGCGCATGAAGAAATGACCACCTCCAACGTTTGGTTTATGTTTTATAAGCATTTTTAATTTTATTGCTTAAATCGCATTTTCTCGGCGAGCTGAGCACTTTTTCTGAATTGTGCCGCTCCCGTCACTCTGGTTAGGTTGGCATCGAAAAAAACGCTCTCGGGTGCTTTAGAGTGCCGAGTTTATCACTGCGCATGAAGAAATGACCACCTCCAACGTTTGGTTTATGTTTTATAAGCATTTTTAATTTTATTGCTTAAATCGCATTTTCTCGGCGAGCTGAGCACTTTTTCTGAATTGTGCCGCTCCCGTCACTCTGGTTAGGTTGGCATGAAAAAAAACGCTCTCGGGTGCTTTAGAGTGCCGAGTTTATCACTGTGCATGAAGAAATGACCACCTCCAACGTTTGGTTTATGTTTTATAAGCATTTTTAATTTTATTGCTTAAATCGCATTTTCTCGGCGAGCTGAGCGCTTTTTCTGAATTGTGCCGCTCCCGTCACTCTGGTTAGGTTGGCATCGAAAAAAACGCTCTCGGGTGCTTTAGAGTGCCGAGTTTATTACTGCGTAATAAGAAATGACAATTTACAACGTTTGGTTTATGTTTTATAAGCATTTTTAATTTTATTGCTTAAATCGCATTTTCTCGGCGAGCTGAGCACTTTTTCTGAATTGTGCCGCTCCCGTCACTCTGGTTAGGTTGGCATCGAAAAAAACGCTCTCGGGTGCTTTAGAGTGCCGAGTTTATTACTGCGTAATAAGAAATGACCATCTACAACGTTTGGTTTATGTTTTATAAGCATTTTTAATTTTATTGCTTAAATCGCATTTTCTCGGCGAGCTGAGCACTTTTTCTGAATTGTGCCGCTCCCGTCACTCTGGTTAGGTTGGCATCGAAAAAAACGCTCTCGGGTGCTTTAGAGTGCCGAGTTTATCACTGTGCATGAAGAAATGACCACCTCCAACGTTTGGTTTATGTTTTATAAGCATTTTTAATTTTATTGCTTAAATCGCATTTTCTCGGCGAGCTGAGCGCTTTTTCTGAATTGTGCCGCTCCCGTCACTCTGGTTAGGTTGGCATCGAAAAAAACGCTCTTGGGTTCTTTAGAGTGCCGAGTTTATCACTGCGCATGAAGAAATGACCACCTCCAACGTTTGGTTTATGTTTTATAAGCATTTTTAATTTTATTGCTTAAATCGCATTTTCTCGGCGAGCTGAGCACTTTTTCTGAATTGTGCCGCTCCCGTCACTCTGGTTAGGTTGGCATCGAAAAAAACGCTCTCGGGTGCTTTAGAGTGCCGAGTTTATCACTGCGCATGAAGAAATGACCAACTCCAACGTTTGGTTTATGTTTTATAAGCATTTTTAATTTTATTGCTTAAATCGCATTTTCTCGGCGAGCTGAGCACTTTTTCTGAATTGTGCCGCTCCCGTCACTCTGGTTAGGTTGGCATCGAAAAAAACGCTCTCGGGTGCTTTAGAGTGCCGAGTTTATCACTGCGCATGAAGAAATGACCACCTCCAACGTTTGGTTTATGTTTTATAAGCATTTTTAATTTTATTGCTTAAATCGCATTTTCTCGGCGAGCTGAGCACTTTTTCTGAATTGTGCCGCTCCCGTCACTCTGGTTAGGTTGGCATCGAAAAAAACGCTCTCGGGTGCTTTAGAGTGCCGAGTTTATCACTGCGCATGAAGAAATGACCACCTCCAACGTTTGGTTTATGTTTTATAAGCATTTTTAATTTTATTGCTTAAATCGCATTTTCTCGGCGAGCTGAGCGCTTTTTCTGAATTGTGCCGCTCCCGTCACTCTGGTTAGGTTGGCATCGAAAAAAACGCTCTCGGGTGCTTTAGAGTGCCGAGTTTATCACTGCGCATGAAGAAATGACCACCTCCAACGTTTGGTTTATGTTTTATAACCATTTTTAATTTTATTGCTTAAATCGCATTTTCTCGGCGAGCTGAGCACTTTTTCTGAATTGTGCCGCTCCCGTCACTCTGGTTAGGTTGGCATGGAAAAAAACGCTCTCGGGTGCTTTAGAGTGCCGAGTTTATTACTGCGTAATAAGAAATGACCACCTCCAACGTTTGGTTTATGTTTTATAAGCATTTTTAATTTTATTGCTTAAATCGCATTTTCTCGGCGAGCTGAGCACTTTTTCTGAATTGTGCCGCTCCCGTCACTCTGGTTAGGTTGGCATCGAAAAAAACGCTCTCGGGTGCTTTAGAGTGCCGAGTTTATCACTGCGCATGAAGAAATTACCACCTCCAACGTTTGGTTTATGTTTTATAAGCATTTTTAATTTTATTGCTTAAATCGCATTTTCTCGGCGAGCTGAGCACTTTTTCTGAATTGTGCCGCTCCCGTCACTCTGGTTAGGTTGGCATCGAAAAAAGCGCTCTCGGGTGCTTTAGAGTGCCGAGTTTATTACTGCGTAATAAGAAATGACCATCTACAACGTTTGGTTTATGTTTTATAAGCATTTTTAATTTTATTGCTTAAATCGCATTTTCTCGGCGAGCTGAGCACTTTTTCTGAATTGTGCCGCTCCCGTCACTCTGGTTAGGTTGGCATCGAAAAAAACGCTCTCGGGTGCTTTAGAGTGCCGAGTTTATCACTGTGCATGAAGAAATGACCACCTCCAACGTTTGGTTTATGTTTTATAAGCATTTTTAATTTTATTGCTTAAATCGCATTTTCTCGGCGAGCTGAGCGCTTTTTCTGAATTGTGCCGCTCCCGTCACTCTGGTTAGGTTGGCATCGAAAAAAACGCTCTTGGGTTCTTTAGAGTGCCGAGTTTATCACTGCGCATGAAGAAATGACCACCTCCAACGTTTGGTTTATGTTTTATAAGCATTTTTAATTTTATTGCTTAAATCGCATTTTCTCGGCGAGCTGAGCACTTTTTCTGAATTGTGCCGCTCCCGTCACTCTGGTTAGGTTGGCATCGAAAAAAACGCTCTCGGGTGCTTTAGAGTGCCGAGTTTATCACTGCGCATGAAGAAATGACCACCTCCAACGTTTGGTTTATGTTTTATAAGCATTTTTAATTTTATTGCTTAAATCGCATTTTCTCGGCGAGCTCAGCGCTTTTTCTGAATTGTGCCGCTCCCGTCACTCTGGTTAGGTTGGCATCGAAAAAAACGCTCTCGGGTGCTTTAGAGTGCCGAGTTTATCACTGCGCATGAAGAAATGACCACCTCCAACGTTTGGTTTATGTTTTATAAGCATTTTTAATTTTATTGCTTAAATCGCATTTTCTCGGCGAGCTGAGCGCTTTTTCTGAATTGTGCCGCTCCCGTCACTCTGGTTAGGTTGGCATCGAAAAAAACGCTCTCGGGTGCTTTAGAGTGCCGAGTTTATCACTGCGCATGAAGAAATGACCACCTCCAACGTTTGGTTTATGTTTTATAACCATTTTTAATTTTATTGCTTAAATCGCATTTTCTCGGCGAGCTGAGCACTTTTTCTGAATTGTGCCGCTCCCGTCACTCTGGTTAGGTTGGCATGGAAAAAAACGCTCTCGGGTGCTTTAGAGTGCCGAGTTTATTACTGCGTAATAAGAAATGACCACCTCCAACGTTTGGTTTATGTTTTATAAGCATTTTTAATTTTATTGCTTAAATCGCATTTTCTCGGCGAGCTGAGCACTTTTTCTGAATTGTGCCGCTCCCGTCACTCTGGTTAGGTTGGCATCGAAAAAAACGCTCTCGGGTGCTTTAGAGTGCCGAGTTTATCACTGCGCATGAAGAAATTACCACCTCCAACGTTTGGTTTATGTTTTATAAGCATTTTTAATTGTATTGCTTAAATCGCATTTTCTCGGCGAGCTGAGCACTTTTTCTGAATTGTGCCGCTCCCGTCACTCTGGTTAGGTTGGCATGGAAAAAAACGCTCTCGGGTGCTTTAGAGTGCCGAGTTTATTACTGCGTAATAAGAAATGACCACCTCCAACGTTTGGTTTATGTTTTATAAGCATTTTTAATTTTATTGCTTAAATCGCATTTTCTCGGCGAGCTGAGCACTTTTTCTGAATTGTGCCGCTCCCGTCACTCTGGTTAGGTTGGCATCGAAAAAAACGCTCTCGGGTGCTTTAGAGTGCCGAGTTTATCACTGTGCATGAAGAAATTACCACCTCCAACGTTTGGTTTATGTTTTATAAGCATTTTTAATTTTATTGCTTAAATCGCATTTTCTCGGCGAGCTGAGCGCTTTTTCTGAATTGTGCCGCTCGCGTCACTCTGGTTAGGTTGGCATGGAAAAAAACGCTCTCGGGTGCTTTAGAGTGCCGAGTTTATCACTGCGCATGAAGAAATGACCACCTCCAACGTTTGGTTTATGTTTTATAAGCATTTTTAATTTTATTGCTTAAATCGCATTTTCTCGGCGAGCTGAGCACTTTTTCTGAATTGTGCCGCTCCCGTCACTCTGGTTAGGTTGGCATGGAAAAAAACGCTCTCGGGTGCTTTAGAGTGCCGAGTTTATCACTGCGCATGAAGAAATGACCACCTCCAACGTTTGGTTTATGTTTTATAAGCATTTTTAATTTTATTGCTTAAATCGCATTTTCTCGGCGAGCTGAGCACTTTTTCTGAATTGTGCCGCTCCCGTCACTCTGGTTAGGTTGGCATGGAAAAAAACGCTCTCGGGTGCTTTAGAGTGCCGAGTTTATTACTGCGTAATAAGAAATGACCATCTACAACGTTTGGTTTATGTTTTATAAGCATTTTTAATTTTATTGCTTAAATCGCATTTTCTCGGCGAGCTGAGCACTTTTTCTGAATTGTGCCGCTCCCGTCACTCTGGTTAGGTTGGCATCGAAAAAAACGCTCTCGGGTGCTTTAGAGTGCCGAGTTTATCACTGCGCATGAAGAAATGACCACCTCCAACGTTTGGTTTATGTTTTATAAGCATTTTTAATTTTATTGCTTAAATCGCATTTTCTCGGCGAGCTGAGCACTTTTTCTGAATTGTGCCGCTCCCGTCACTCTGGTTAGGTTGGCATCGAAAAAAACGCTCTCGGGTGCTTTAGAGTGCCGAGTTTATCACTGTGCATGAAGAAATGACCACCTCCAACGTTTGGTTTATGTTTTATAAGCATTTTTAATTTTATTGCTTAAATCGCATTTTCTCGGCGAGCTGAGCGCTTTTTCTGAATTGTGCCGCTCGCGTCACTCTGGTTAGGTTGGCATCGAAAAAAACGCTCTCGGGTGCTTTAGAGTGCCGAGTTTATCACTGCGCATGAAGAAATGACCACCTCCAACGTTTGGTTTATGTTTTATAAGCATTTTTAATTTTATTGCTTAAATCGCATTTTCTCGGCGAGCTGAGCACTTTTTCTGAATTGTGCCGCTCCCGTCACTCTGGTTAGGTTGGCATCGAAAAAAACGCTCTCGGGTGCTTTAGAGTGCCGAGTTTATCACTGCGCATGAAGAAATGACCACCTCCAACGTTTGGTTTATGTTTTATAAGCATTTTTAATTTTATTGCTTAAATCGCATTTTCTCGGCGAGCTGAGCACTTTTTCTGAATTGTGCCGCTCCCGTCACTCTGGTTAGGTTGGCATCGAAAAAAACGCTCTCGGGTGCTTTAGAGTGCCGAGTTTATCACTGCGCATGAATAAATGACCACCTCCAACGTTTGGTTTATGTTTTATAAGCATTTTTAATTTTATTGCTTAAATCGCATTTTCTCGGCGAGCTGAGCACTTTTTCTGAATTGTGCCGCTCCCGTCACTCTGGTTAGGTTGGCATGGAAAAAAAACGCTCTCGGGTGCTTTAGAGTGCCGAGTTTATTACTGCGTAATAAGAAATGACCACCTCCAACGTTTGGTTTATGTTTTATAAGCATTTTTAATTTTATTGCTTAAATCGCATTTTCTCGGCGAGCTGAGCACTTTTTCTGAATTGTGCCGCTCCCGTCACTCTGGTTAGGTTGGCATCGAAAAAAACGCTCTCGGGTGCTTTAGAGTGCCGAGTTTATCACTGTGCATGAAGAAATTACCACCTCCAACGTTTGGTTTATGTTTTATAAGCATTTTTAATTTTATTGCTTAAATCGCATTTTCTCGGCGAGCTGAGCGCTTTTTCTGAATTGTGCCGCTCGCGTCACTCTGGTTAGGTTGGCATCGAAAAAAAACGCTCTCGGGTGCTTTAGAGTGCCGAGTTTATCACTGCGCATGAAGAAATGACCACCTCCAACGTTTGGTTTATGTTTTATAAGCATTTTTAATTTTATTGCTTAAATCGCATTTTCTCGGCGAGCTGAGCACTTTTTCTGAATTGTGCCGCTCCCGTCACTCTGGTTAGGTTGGCATCGAAAAAAACGCTCTCGGGTGCTTTAGAGTGCCGAGTTTATCACTGCGCATGAAGAAATGACCACCTCCAACGTTTGGTTTATGTTTTATAAGCATTTTTAATTTTATTGCTTAAATCGCATTTTCTCGGCGAGCTGAGCACTTTTTCTGAATTGTGCCGCTCCCGTCACTCTGGTTAGGTTGGCATGGAACAAAACGCTCTCGGGTGCTTTAGAGTGCCGAGTTTATTACTGCGTAATAAGAAATGACCATCTACAACGTTTGGTTTATGTTTTATAAGCATTTTTAATTTTATTGCTTAAATCGCATTTTCTCGGCGAGCTGAGCACTTTTTCTGAATTGTGCCGCTCCCGTCACTCTGGTTAGGTTGGCATCGAAAAAAACGCTCTCGGGTGCTTTAGAGTGCCGAGTTTATCACTGCGCATGAAGAAATGACCACCTCCAACGTTTGGTTTATGTTTTATAAGCATTTTTAATTTTATTGCTTAAATCGCATTTTCTCGGCGAGCTGAGCACTTTTTCTGAATTGTGCCGCTCCCGTCACTCTGGTTAGGTTGGCATCGAAAAAAACGCTCTCGGGTGCTTTAGAGTGCCGAGTTTATCACTGTGCATGAAGAAATGACCACCTCCAACGTTTGGTTTATGTTTTATAAGCATTTTTAATTTTATTGCTTAAATCGCATTTTCTCGGCGAGCTGAGCGCTTTTTCTGAATTGTGCCGCTCCCGTCACTCTGGTTAGGTTGGCATCGAAAAAAACGCTCTCGGGTGCTTTAGAGTGCCGAGTTTATCACTGCGCATGAAGAAATGACCACCTCCAACGTTTGGTTTATGTTTTATAAGCATTTTTAATTTTATTGCTTAAATCGCATTTTCTCGGCGAGCTGAGCACTTTTTCTGAATTGTGCCGCTCCCGTCACTCTGGTTAGGTTGGCATGGAAAAAAAACGCTCTCGGGTGCTTTAGAGTGCCGAGTTTATCACTGCGCATGAAGAAATGACCACCTCCAACGTTTGGTTTATGTTTTATAAGCATTTTTAATTTTATTGCTTAAATCGCATTTTCTCGGCGAGCTGAGCACTTTTTCTGAATTGTGCCGCTCCCGTCACTCTGGTTAGGTTGGCATCGCAAAAAACGCTCTCGGGTGCTTTAGAGTGCCGAGTTTATCACTGCGCATGAAGAAATGACCACCTCCAACGTTTGGTTTATGTTTTATAAGCATTTTTAATTTTATTGCTTAAATCGCATTTTCTCGGCGAGCTGAGCACTTTTTCTGAATTGTGCCGCTCCCGTCACTCTGGTTAGGTTGGCATGGAAAAAAACGCTCTCGGGTGCTTTAGAGTGCCGAGTTTATCACTGCGCATGAAGAAATGACCACCTCCAACGTTTGGTTTATGTTTTATAAGCATTTTTAATTTTATTGCTTAAATCGCATTTTCTCGGCGAGCTGAGCACTTTTTCTGAATTGTGCCGCTCCCGTCACTCTGGTTAGGTTGGCATGGAAAAAAACGCTCTCGGGTGCTTTAGAGTGCCGAGTTTATTACTGCGTAATAAGAAATGACCATCTACAACGTTTGGTTTATGTTTTATAAGCATTTTTAATTTTATTGCTTAAATCGCATTTTCTCGGCGAGCTGAGCACTTTTTCTGAATTGTGCCGCTCCCGTCACTCTGGTTAGGTTGGCATCGAAAAAAACGCTCTCGGGTGCTTTAGAGTGCCGAGTTTATCACTGCGCATGAAGAAATGACCACCTCCAACGTTTGGTTTATGTTTTATAAGCATTTTTAATTTTATTGCTTAAATCGCATTTTCTCGGCGAGTGAGCGCTTTTTCTGAATTGTGCCGCTCCCGTCACTCTGGTTAGGTTGGCATCGAATAAAACGCTCTCGGGTGCTTTAGAGTGCCGAGTTTATCACTGCGCATGAAGAAATGACCACCTCCAACGTTTGGTTTATGTTTTATAAGCATTTTTAATTTTATTGCTTAAATCGCATTTTCTCGGCGAGCTGAGCACTTTTTCTGAATTGTGCCGCTCCCGTCACTCTGCTTAGGTTGGCATGGAAAAAAACGGGGTGCTTTAGAGTGCCGAGTTTATTACTGCGTAATAAGAAATGACCATCTACAACGTTTGGTTTATGTTTTATAAGCATTTTTAATTTTATTGCTTAAATCGTATTTTCTCGGCGAGCTGAGCACTTTTTCTGAATTGTGCCGCTCCCGTCACTCTGGTTAGGTTGGCATGGAAAAAAACGCTCTCGGGTGCTTTAGAGTGCCGAGTTTATCACTGCGCATGAAGAAATGACCACCTCCAACGTTTGGTTTATGTTTTATAAGCATTTTTAATTTTATTGCTTAAATCGCATTTTCTCGGCGAGCTGAGCACTTTTTCTGAATTGTGCCGCTCCCGTCACTCTGGTTAGGTTGGCATGGAAAAAAACGCTCTCGGGTGCTTTAGAGTGCCGAGTTTATCACTGCGCATGAAGAAATGATCACCTCCAACGTTTGGTTTATGTTTTATAAGCATTTTTAATTTTATTGCTTAAATCGCATTTTCTCGGCGAGCTGAGCACTTTTTCTGAATTGTGCCGCTCCCGTCACTCTGGTTAGGTTGGCATCGAAAAAAACGCTCTCGGGTGCTTTAGAGTGCCGAGTTTATCACTGCGCATGAAGAAATGACCACCTCCAACGTTTGGTTTATGTTTTATAAGCATTTTTAATTTTATTGCTTAAATCGCATTTTCTCGGCGAGCTGAGCACTTTTTCTGAATTGTGCCGCTCCCGTCACTCTGGTTAGGTTGGCATGGAAAAAAACGCTCTCGGGTGCTTTAGAGTGCCGAGTTTATCACTGTGCATGAAGAAATGACCACCTCCAACGTTTGGTTTATGTTTTATAAGCATTTTTAATTTTATTGCTTAAATCGCATTTTCTCGGCGAGCTGAGCACTTTTTCTGAATTGTGCCGCTCCCGTCACTCTGGTTAGGTTGGCATGGAAAAAAACGCTCTCGGGTGCTTTAGAGTGCCGAGTTTATTACTGCGTAATAAGAAATAACCATCTACAACGTTTGGTTTATGTTTTATAAGCATTTTTAATTTTATTGCTTAAATCGCATTTTCTCGGCGAGCTGAGCGCTTTTTCTGAATTGTGCCGCTCCCGTCACTCTGGTTAGGTTGGCATCGAAAAAAACGCTCTCGGGTGCTTTAGAGTGCCGAGTTTATCACTGCGCATGAAGAAATGACCACCTCCAACGTTTGGTTTATGTTTTATAAGCATTTTTAATTTTATTGCTTAAATCGCATTTTCTCGGCGAGCTGAGCACTTTTTCTGAATTGTGCCGCTCCCGTCACTCTGGTTAGGTTGGCATCGAAAAAAACGCTCTCGGGTGCTTTAGAGTGCCGAGTTTATCACTGCGCATGAAGAAATGACCACCTCCAACGTTTGGTTTATGTTTTATAAGCATTTTTAATTTTATTGCTTAAATTGCATTTTCTCGGCGAGCTGAGCGCTTTTTCTGAATTGTGCCGCTCCCGTCACTCTGGTTAGGTTGGCATCGAAAAAAACGCTCTCGGGTGCTTTAGAGTGCCGAGTTTATCACTGCGCATGAAGAAATGACCACCTCCAACGTTTGGTTTATGTTTTATAAGCATTTTTAATTTTATTGCTTAAATCGCATTTTCTCGGCGAGCTGAGCGCTTTTTCTGAATTGTGCCGCTCCCGTCACTCTGGTTAGGTTGGCATCGAAAAAAACGCTCTCGGGTGCTTTAGAGTGCCGAGTTTATCACTGCGCATGAAGAAATGACCACCTCCAACGTTTGGTTTATGTTTTATAAGCATTTTTAATTTTATTGCTTAAATCGCATTTTCTCGGCGAGCTGAGCGCTTTTTCTGAATTGTGCCGCTCCCGTCACTCTGGTTAGGTTGGCATCGAAAAAAACGCTCTCGGGTGCTTTAGAGTGCCGAGTTTATCACTGCGCATGAAGAAATGACCACCTCCAACGTTTGGTTTATGTTTTATAAGCATTTTTAATTTTATTGCTTAAATCGCATTTTCTCGGCGAGCTGAGCACTTTTTCTGAATTGTGCCGCTCCCGTCACTCTGGTTAGGTTGGCATGGAAAAAAAACGCTCTCGGGTGCTTTAGAGTGCCGAGTTTATCACTGCGCATGAAGAAATGACCACCTCCAACGTTTGGTTTATGTTTTATAAGCATTTTTAATTTTATTGCTTAAATCGCATTTTCTCGGCGAGCTGAGCACTTTTTCTGAATTGTGCCGCTCCCGTCACTCTGGTTAGGTTGGCATCGCAAAAAACGCTCTCGGGTGCTTTAGAGTGCCGAGTTTATCACTGCGCATGAAGAAATGACCACCTCCAACGTTTGGTTTATGTTTTATAAGCATTTTTAATTTTATTGCTTAAATCGCATTTTCTCGGCGAGCTGAGCACTTTTTCTGAATTGTGCCGCTCCCGTCACTCTGGTTAGGTTGGCATGGAAAAAAACGCTCTCGGGTGCTTTAGAGTGCCGAGTTTATCACTGCGCATGAAGAAATGACCACCTCCAACGTTTGGTTTATGTTTTATAAGCATTTTTAATTTTATTGCTTAAATCGCATTTTCTCGGCGAGCTGAGCACTTTTTCTGAATTGTGCCGCTCCCGTCACTCTGGTTAGGTTGGCATGGAAAAAAACGCTCTCGGGTGCTTTAGAGTGCCGAGTTTATCACTGCGTATGAAGAAATGGCCACCTCCAACGTTTGGTTTATGTTTTATAAGCATTTTTAATTTTATTGCTTAAATCGCATTTTCTCGGCGAGCTGAGCACTTTTTCTGAATTGTGCCGCTCCCGTCACTCTGGTTAGGTTGGCATGGAAAAAAACGCTCTCGGGTGCTTTAGAGTGCCGAGTTTATCACTGCGCATGAAGAAATGGCCACCTCCAACGTTTGGTTTATGTTTTATAAGCATTTTTAATTTTATTGCTTAAATCGCATTTTCTCGGCGAGCTGAGCACTTTTTCTGAATTGTGCCGCTCCCGTCACTCTGGTTAGGTTGGCATGGAAAAAAACGCTCTCGGGTGCTTTAGAGTGCCGAGTTTATTACTGCGTAATAAGAAATGACCATCTACAACGTTTGGTTTATGTTTTATAAGCATTTTTAATTTTATTGCTTAAATCGCATTTTCTCGGCGAGCTGAGCACTTTTTCTGAATTGTGCCGCTCCCGTCACTCTGGTTAGGTTGGCATCGAAAAAAACGCTCTCGGGTGCTTTAGAGTGCCGAGTTTATCACTGCGCATGAAGAAATGACCACCTCCAACGTTTGGTTTATGTTTTATAAGCATTTTTAATTTTATTGCTTAAATCGCATTTTCTCGGCGAGTTGAGCACTTTTTCTGAATTGTGCCGCTCCCGTCACTCTGGTTAGGTTGGCATGGAAAAAAACGCTCTCGGGTGCTTTAGAGTGCCGAGTTTATCACCGCGCATGAAGAAATGACCACCTCCAACGTTTGGTTTATGTTTTATAAGCATTTTTAATTTTATTGCTTAAATCGCATTTTCTCGGCGAGTGAGCGCTTTTTCTGAATTGTGCCGCTCCCGTCACTCTGGTTAGGTTGGCATCGAATAAAACGCTCTCGGGTGCTTTAGAGTGCCGAGTTTATCACTGCGCATGAAGAAATGACCACCTCCAACGTTTGGTTTATGTTTTATAAGCATTTTTAATTTTATTGCTTAAATCGCATTTTCTCGGCGAGCTGAGCACTTTTTCTGAATTGTGCCGCTCCCGTCACTCTGCTTAGGTTGGCATGGAAAAAAACGCCCTCGGGTGCTTTAGAGTGCCGAGTTTATTACTGCGTAATAAGAAATGACCATCTACAACGTTTGGTTTATGTTTTATAAGCATTTTTAATTTTATTGCTTAAATCGTATTTTCTCGGCGAGCTGAGCACTTTTTCTGAATTGTGCCGCTCCCGTCACTCTGGTTAGGTTGGCATGGAAAAAAACGCTCTCGGGTGCTTTAGAGTGCCGAGTTTATCACTGCGCATGAAGAAATGACCACCTCCAACGTTTGGTTTATGTTTTATAAGCATTTTTAATTTTATTGCTTAAATCGCATTTTCTCGGCGAGCTGAGCACTTTTTCTGAATTGTGCCGCTCCCGTCACTCTGGTTAGGTTGGCATGGAAAAAAACGCTCTCGGGTGCTTTAGAGTGCCGAGTTTATCACTGCGCATGAAGAAATGATCACCTCCAACGTTTGGTTTATGTTTTATAAGCATTTTTAATTTTATTGCTTAAATCGCATTTTCTCGGCGAGCTGAGCACTTTTTCTGAATTGTGCCGCTCCCGTCACTCTGGTTAGGTTGGCATCGAAAAAAACGCTCTCGGGTGCTTTAGAGTGCCGAGTTTATCACTGCGCATGAAGAAATGACCACCTCCAACGTTTGGTTTATGTTTTATAAGCATTTTTAATTTTATTGCTTAAATCGCATTTTCTCGGCGAGCTGAGCACTTTTTCTGAATTGTGCCGCTCCCGTCACTCTGGTTAGGTTGGCATGGAAAAAAACGCTCTCGGGTGCTTTAGAGTGCCGAGTTTATCACTGTGCATGAAGAAATGACCACCTCCAACGTTTGGTTTATGTTTTATAAGCATTTTTAATTTTATTGCTTAAATCGCATTTTCTCGGCGAGCTGAGCACTTTTTCTGAATTGTGCCGCTCCCGTCACTCTGGTTAGGTTGGCATGGAAAAAAACGCTCTCGGGTGCTTTAGAGTGCCGAGTTTATTACTGCGTAATAAGAAATAACCATCTACAACGTTTGGTTTATGTTTTATAAGCATTTTTAATTTTATTGCTTAAATCGCATTTTCTCGGCGAGCTGAGCGCTTTTTCTGAATTGTGCCGCTCCCGTCACTCTGGTTAGGTTGGCATCGAAAAAAACGCTCTCGGGTGCTTTAGAGTGCCGAGTTTATCACTGCGCATGAAGAAATGACCACCTCCAACGTTTGGTTTATGTTTTATAAGCATTTTTAATTTTATTGCTTAAATCGCATTTTCTCGGCGAGCTGAGCACTTTTTCTGAATTGTGCCGCTCCCGTCACTCTGGTTAGGTTGGCATGGAAAAAAACGCTCTCGGGTGCTTTAGAGTGCCGAGTTTATCACTGCGCATGAAGAAATGACCACCTCCAACGTTTGGTTTATGTTTTATAAGCATTTTTAATTTTATTGCTTAAATTGCATTTTCTCGGCGAGCTGAGCGCTTTTTCTGAATTGTGCCGCTCCCGTCACTCTGGTTAGGTTGGCATCGAAAAAAACGCTCTCGGGTGCTTTAGAGTGCCGAGTTTATCACTGCGCATGAAGAAATGACCACCTCCAACGTTTGGTTTATGTTTTATAAGCATTTTTAATTTTATTGCTTAAATCGCATTTTCTCGGCGAGCTGAGCGCTTTTTCTGAATTGTGCCGCTCCCGTCACTCTGGTTAGGTTGGCATCGAAAAAAACGCTCTCGGGTGCTTTAGAGTGCCGAGTTTATCACTGCGCATGAAGAAATGACCACCTCCAACGTTTGGTTTATGTTTTATAAGCATTTTTAATTTTATTGCTTAAATCGCATTTTCTCGGCGAGCTGAGCACTTTTTCTGAATTGTGCCGCTCCCGTCACTCTGGTTAGGTTGGCATCGAAAAAAACGCTCTCGGGTGCTTTAGAGTGCCGAGTTTATCACTGTGCATGAAGAAATGACCACCTCCAACGTTTGGTTTATGTTTTATAAGCATTTTTAATTTTATTGCTTAAATCGCATTTTCTCGGCGAGCTGAGCACTTTTTCTGAATTGTGCCGCTCCCGTCACTCTGGTTAGGTTGGCATGGAAAAAAACGCTCTCGGGTGCTTTAGAGTGCCGAGTTTATCACTGCACATGAAGAAATGACCACCTCCAACGTTTGGTTTATGTTTTATAAGCATTTTTAATTTTATTGCTTAAATCGCATTTTCTCGGCGAGCTGAGCACTTTTTCTGAATTGTGCCGCTCCCGTCACTCTGGTTAGGTTGGCATCGAAAAAAACGCTCTCGGGTGCTTTAGAGTGCCGAGTTTATCACTGCGCATGAAGAAATGACCACCTCCAACGTTTGGTTTATGTTTTATAAGCATTTTTAATTTTATTGCTTAAATCGCATTTTCTCGGCGAGCTGAGCACTTTTTCTGAATTGTGCCGCTCCCGTCACTCTGGTTAGGTTGGCATCAAATAAAACGCTCTCGGGTGCTTTAGAGTGCCGAGTTTATCACTGCGCATGAAGAAATGACCACCTCCAACGTTTGGTTTATGTTTTATAAGCATTTTTAATTTTATTGCTTAAATCGCATTTTCTCGGCGAGCTGAGCACTTTTTCTGAATTGTGCCGCTCCCGTCACTCTGGTTAGGTTGGCATCGAAAAAAACGCTCTCGGGTGCTTTAGAGTGCCGAGTTTATCACTGCGCATGAAGAAATGACCACCTCCAACGTTTGGTTTATGTTTTATAAGCATTTTTAATTTTATTTCTTAAATCGCATTTTCTCGGCGAGCTGAGCACTTTTTCTGAATTGTGCCGCTCCCGTCACTCTGGTTAGGTTGGCATGGAAAAAAACGCTCTCGGGTGCTTTAGAGTGCCGAGTTTATCACTGCGCATGAAGAAATGACCACCTCCAACGTTTGGTTTATGTTTTATAAGCATTTTTAATTTTATTGCTTAAATCGCATTTTCTCGGCGAGCTGAGCACTTTTTCTGAATTGTGCCGCTCCCGTCACTCTGGTTAGGTTGGCATGGAAAAAAACGCTCTCGGGTGCTTTAGAGTGCTGAGTTTATTACTGGGTAATAAGAAATGACCATCTACAACGTTTGGTTTATGTTTTATAAGCATTTTAAATTTTATTGCTTAAATCGCATTTTCTCGGCGAGCTGAGCACTTTTTCTGAATTGTGCCGCTCCCGTCACTCTGGTTAGGTTGGCATCGAAAAAAACGCTCTCGGGTGCTTTAGAGTGCCGAGTTTATCACTGCGCATGAAGAAATGACCACCTCCAACATTTGGTTTATGTTTTATAAGCATTTTTAATTTTATTGCTTAAATCGCATTTTCTCGGCGAGCTGAGCACTTTTTCTGAATTGTGCCGCTCCCGTCACTCTGGTTAGGTTGGCATCGAAAAAAACGCTCTCGGGTGCTTTAGAGTGCCGAGTTTATCACTGTGCATGAAGAAATGACCACCTCCAACGTTTGGTTTATGTTTTATAAGCATTTTTAATTTTATTGCTTAAATCGCATTTTCTCGGCGAGCTGAGCGCTTTTTCTGAATTGTGCCGCTCCCGTCACTCTGGTTAGGTTGGCATCGAAAAAAACGCTCTCGGGTGCTTTAGAGTGCCGAGTTTATCACTGCGCATGAAGAAATGACCACCTCCAACGTTTGGTTTATGTTTTATAAGCATTTTTAATTTTATTGCTTAAATCGCATTTTCTCGGCGAGCTGAGCACTTTTTCTGAATTGTGCCGCTCCCGTCACTCTGGTTAGGTTGGCATCGAAAAAAACGCTCTCGGGTGCTTTAGAGTGCCGAGTTTATCACTGCGCATGAAGAAATGACCACCTCCAACGTTTGGTTTATGTTTTATAAGCATTTTTAATTTTATTGCTTAAATTGCATTTTCTCGGCGAGCTGAGCGCTTTTTCTGAATTGTGCCTTTCCCGTCACTCTGGTTAGGTTGGCATCGAAAAAAACGCTCTCGGGTGCTTTAGAGTGCCGAGTTTATCACTGCGCATGAAGAAATGACCACCTCCAACGTTTGGTTTATATTTTATAAGCATTTTTAATTTTATTGCTTAAATCGCATTTTCTCGGCGAGCTGAGCGCTTTTTCTGAATTGTGCCGCTCCCGTCACTCTGGTTAGGTTGGCATCGAAAAAAACGCTCTCGGGTGCTTTAGAGTGCCGAGTTTATCACTGCGCATGAAGAAATGACCACCTCCAACGTTTGGTTTATGTTTTATAAGCATTTTTAATTTTATTGCTTAAATCGCATTTTCTCGGCGAGCTGAGCACTTTTTCTGAATTGTGCCGCTCCCGTCACTCTGGTTAGGTTGGCATCGAAAAAAACGCTCTCGGGTGCTTTAGAGTGCCGAGTTTATCACTGCGCATGAAGAAATGACCACCTCCAACGTTTGGTTTATGTTTTATAAGCATTTTTAATTTTATTGCTTAAATCGCATTTTCTCGGCGAGCTGAGCACTTTTTCTGAATTGTGCCGCTCCCGTCACTCTGGTTAGGTTGGCATGGAAAAAAACGCTCTCGGGTGCTTTAGAGTGCCGAGTTTATCACCGCGCATGAAGAAATGACCACCTCCAACGTTTGGTTTATGTTTTATAAGCATTTTTAATTTTATTGCTTAAATCGCATTTTCTCGGCGAGCTGAGCGCTTTTTCTGAATTGTGCCGCTCCCGTCACTCTGGTTAGGTTGGCATCGAATAAAACGCTCTCGGGTGCTTTAGAGTGCCGAGTTTATCACTGCGCATGAAGAAATGACCACCTCCAACGTTTGGTTTATGTTTTATAAGCATTTTTAATTTTATTGCTTAAATCGCATTTTCTCGGCGAGCTGAGCACTTTTTCTGAATTGTGCCGCTCTCGTCACTCTGGTTAGGTTGGCATGGAAAAAAACGCTCTCGGGTGCTTTAGAGTGCCGAGTTTATTACTGCGTAATAAGAAATGACCATCTACAACGTTTGGTTTATGTTTTATAAGCATTTTTAATTTTATTGCTTAAATCGCATTTTCTCGGCGAGCTGAGCACTTTTTCTGAATTGTGCCGCTCCCGTCACTCTGGTTAGGTTGGCATGGAAAAAAACGCTCTCGGGTGCTTTAGAGTGCCGAGTTTATCACTGCGCATGAAGAAATGACCACCTCCAACGTTTGGTTTATGTTTTATAAGCATTTTTAATTTTATTGCTTAAATCGCATTTTCTCGGCGAGCTGAGCACTTTTTCTGAATTGTGCCGCTCCCGTCACTCTGGTTAGGTTGGCATCGAAAAAAACGCTCTCGGGTGCTTTAGAGTGCCGAGTTTATCACTGCGCATGAAGAAATGACCACCTCCAACGTTTGGTTTATGTTTTATAAGCATTTTTAATTTTATTGCTTAAATCGCATTTTCTCGGCGAGCTGAGCACTTTTTCTGAATTGTGCCGCTCCCGTCACTCTGGTTAGGTTGGCATGGAAAAAAACGCTCTCGGGTGCTTTAGAGTGCCGAGTTTATCACTGTGCATGAAGAAATGACCACCTCCAACGTTTGGTTTATGTTTTATAACATTTTTAATTTTATTGCTTAAATCGCATTTTCTCGGCGAGCTGAGCACTTTTTCTGAATTGTGCCGCTCCTGTCACTCTGGTTAGGTTGGCATGGAAAAAAACGCTCTCGGGTGCTTTAGAGTGCCGAGTTTATCACTGCGCATGAAGAAATGACCACCTCCAACGTTTGGTTTATGTTTTATAAGCATTTTTAATTTTATTGCTTAAATCGCATTTTCTCGGCGAGCTGAGCACTTTTTCTGAATTGTGCCGCTCCCGTCACTCTGGTTAGGTTGGCATGGAAAAAAACGCTCTCGGGTGCTTTAGAGTGCCGA
Source organism: Syngnathus typhle (assembly GCF_033458585.1). NCBI lineage: Eukaryota > Metazoa > Chordata > Actinopteri > Syngnathiformes > Syngnathidae > Syngnathus > Syngnathus typhle. The sequence continues at coordinate 39,151 of NW_026872116.1, forward strand.
GTTTATCACTGTGCATGAAGAAATGACCACCTCCAACGTTTGGTTTATGTTTTATAAGCATTTTTAATTTTATTGCTTAAATCGCATTTTCTCGGCGAGCTGAGCACTTTTTCTGAATTGTGCCGCTCCCGTCACTCTGGTTAGGTTGGCATGGAAAAAAACGCTCTCGGGTGCTTTAGAGTGCCGAGTTTATTACTGCGTAATAAGAAATGACCATCTACAACGTTTGGTTTATGTTTTATAAGCATTTTTAATTTTATTGCTTAAATCGCATTTTCTCGGCGAGCTGAGCACTTTTTCTGAATTGTGCCGCTCCCGTCACTCTGTTTAGGTTGGCATGGAAAAAAACGCTCTCGGGTGCTTTAGAGTGCCGAGTTTATCACTGCGCATGAAGAAAAGACCACCTCCAACGTTTGGTTTATGTTTTATAAGCATTTTTAATTTTATTGCTTAAATCGCATTTTCTCGGCGAGCTGAGCACTTTTTCTGAATTGTGCCGCTCCTGTCACTCTGGTTAGGTTGGCATGGAAAAAAACGCTCTCGGGTGCTTTAGAGTGCCGAGTTTATCACTGCGCATGAAGAAATGACCACCTCCAACGTTTGGTTTATGTTTTATAAGCATTTTTAATTTTATTTCTTAAATCGCATTTTCTCGGCGAGCTGAGCACTTTTTCTGAATTGTGCCGCTCCCGTCACTTTGGTTAGGTTGGCATGGAAAAAAACGCTCTCGGGTGCTTTAGAGTGCCGAGTTTATCACTGCGCATGAAGAAATGACCACCTCCAACGTTTGGTTTATGTTTTATAAGCATTTTTAATTTTATTGCTTAAATCGCATTTTCTCGGCGAGCTGAGCACTTTTTCTGAATTGTGCCGCTCCCGTCACTCTGGTTAGGTTGGCATGGAAAAAAACGCTCTCGGGTGCTTTAGAGTGCCGAGTTTATTACTGGGTAATAAGAAATTACCATCTACAACGTTTGGTTTATGTTTTATAAGCATTTTAAATTTTATTGCTTAAATCGCATTTTCTCGGCGAGCTGAGCACTTTTTCTGAATTGTGCCGCTCCCGTCACTCTGGTTAGGTTGGCATCGAAAAAAACGCTCTCGGGTGCTTTAGAGTGCCGAGTTTATCACTGCGCATGAAGAAATGACCACCTCCAACGTTTGGTTTATGTTTTATAAGCATTTTTAATTTTATTGCTTAAATCGCATTTTCTCGGCGAGCTGAGCACTTTTTCTGAATTGTGCCGCTCCCGTCACTCTGGTTAGGTTGGCATCGAAAAAAACGCTCTCGGGTGCTTTAGAGTGCCGAGTTTATCACTGTGCATGAAGAAATGACCACCTCCAACGTTTGGTTTATGTTTTATAAGCATTTTTAATTTTATTGCTTAAATCGCATTTTCTCGGCGAGCTGAGCGCTTTTTCTGAATTGTGCCGCTCCCGTCACTCTGGTTAGGTTGGCATCGAAAAAAACGCTCTCGGGTGCTTTAGAGTGCCGAGTTTATCACTGCGCATGAAGAAATGACCAACTCCAACGTTTGGTTTATGTTTTATAAGCATTTTTAATTTTATTGCTTAAATCGCATTTTCTCGGCGAGCTGAGCACTTTTTCTGAATTGTGCCGCTCCCGTCACTCTGGTTAGGTTGGCATCGAAAAAAACGCTCTCGGGTGCTTTAGAGTGCCGAGTTTATCACTGCGCATGAAGAAATGACCACCTCCAACGTTTGGTTTATGTTTTATAAGCATTTTTAATTTTATTGCTTAAATCGCATTTTCTCGGCGAGCTGAGCGCTTTTTCTGAATTGTGCCGCTCCCGTCACTCTGGTTAGGTTGGCATCGAAAAAAACGCTCTCGGGTGCTTTAGAGTGCCGAGTTTATCACTGCGCATGAAGAAATGACCACCTCCAACGTTTGGTTTATGTTTTATAAGCATTTTTAATTTTATTGCTTAAATCGCATTTTCTCGGCGAGCTGAGCGCTTTTTCTGAATTGTGCCGCTCCCGTCACTCTGGTTAGGTTGGCATCGAAAAAAACGCTCTCGGGTGCTTTAGAGTGCCGAGTTTATCACTGCGCATGAAGAAATGACCACCTCCAACGTTTGGTTTATGTTTTATAAGCATTTTTAATTTTATTGCTTAAATCGCATTTTCTCGGCGAGCTGAGCACTTTTTCTGAATTGTGCCGCTCCCGTCACTCTGGTTAGGTTGGCATCGAATAAAACGCTCTCGGGTGCTTTAGAGTGCCGAGTTTATCACTGCGCATGAAGAAATGACCACCTCCAACGTTTGGTTTATGTTTTATAAGCATTTTTAATTTTATTGCTTAAATCGCATTTTCTCGGCGAGCTGAGCACTTTTTCTGAATTGTGCCGCTCCCGTCACTCTGGTTAGGTTGGCATCGAAAAAAACGCTCTCGGGTGCTTTAGAGTGCCGAGTTTATCACTGCGCATGAAGAAATGACCACCTCCAACGTTTGGTTTATGTTTTATAAGCATTTTTAATTTTATTGCTTAAATCGCATTTTCTCGGCGAGCTGAGCACTTTTTCTGAATTGTGCCGCTCCCGTCACTCTGGTTAGGTTGGCATCGAAAAAAACGCTCTCGGGTGCTTTAGAGTGCCGAGTTTATCACTGTGCATGAAGAAATGACCACCTCCAACGTTTGGTTTATGTTTTATAAGCATTTTTAATTTTATTGCTTAAATCGCATTTTCTCGGCGAGCTGAGCGCTTTTTCTGAATTGTGCCGCTCCCGTCACTCTGGTTAGGTTGGCATGGAAAAAAACGCTCTCGGGTGCTTTAGAGTGCCGAGTTTATCACTGCGCATGAAGAAATGACCACCTCCAACGTTTGGTTTATGTTTTATAAGCATTTTTAATTTTATTGCTTAAATCGCATTTTCTCGGCGAGCTGAGCGCTTTTTCTGAATTGTGCCGCTCCCGTCACTCTGGTTAGGTTGGCATCGAAAAAAACGCTCTCGGGTGCTTTAGAGTGCCGAGTTTATCACTGCGCATGAAGAAATGACCACCTCCAACGTTTGGTTTATGTTTTATAAGCATTTTTAATTTTATTGCTTAAATCGCATTTACTCGGCGAGCTGAGCACTTTTTCTGAATTGTGCCGCTCCCGTCACTCTGGTTAGGTTGGCATCGAAAAAAACGCTCTCGGGTGCTTTAGAGTGCCGAGTTTATCACTGCGCATGAAGAAATGACCACCTCCAACGTTTGGTTTATGTTTTATAAGCATTTTTAATTTTATTGCTTAAATCGCATTTTCTCGGCGAGCTGAGCACTTTTTCTGAATTGTGCCGCTCCCGTCACTCTGGTTAGGTTGGCATGGAAAAAAACGCTCTCGGGTGCTTTAGAGTGCCGAGTTTATCACTGCGCATGAAGAAATGACCACCTCCAACGTTTGGTTTATGTTTTATAAGCATTTTTAATTTTATTGCTTAAATCGCATTTTCTCGGCGAGCTGAGCACTTTTTCTGAATTGTGCCGCTCCCGTCACTCTGGTTAGGTTGGCATGGAAAAAAACGCTCTCGGGTGCTTTAGAGTGCCGAGTTTATTACTGCGTAATAAGAAATGACCATCTACAACGTTTGGTTTATGTTTTATAAGCATTTTTAATTTTATTGCTTAAATCGCATTTTCTCGGCGAGCTGAGCACTTTTTCTGAATTTTGCCGCTCCCGTCACTCTGGTTAGGTTGGCATGGAAAAAAACGCTCTCGGGTGCTTTAGAGTGCCGAGTTTATCACTGCGCATGAAGAAATGACCACCTCCAACGTTTGGTTTATGTTTTATAAGCATTTTTAATTTTATTGCTTAAATCGCATTTTCTCGGCGAGCTGAGCACTTTTTCTGAATTGTGCCGCTCCCGTCACTCTGGTTAGGTTGGCATGGAAAAAAACGCTCTCGGGTGCTTTAGAGTGCCGAGTTTATCACTGCGCATGAAGAAATGACCACCTCCAACGTTTGGTTTATGTTTTATAAGCATTTTTAATTTTATTGCTTAAATCGCATTTTCTCGGCGAGCTGAGCACTTTTTCTGAATTGTGCCGCTCCCGTCACTCTGGTTAGGTTGGCATCGAAAAAAACGCTCTCGGGTGCTTTAGAGTGCCGAGTTTATCACTGCGCATGAAGAAATGACCACCTCCAACGTTTGGTTTATGTTTTATAAGCATTTTTAATTTTATTGCTTAAATCGCATTTTCTCGGCGAGCTGAGCACTTTTTCTGAATTGTGCCGCTCCCGTCACTCTGGTTAGGTTGGCATCGAAAAAAACGCTCTCGGGTGCTTTAGAGTGCCGAGTTTATTACTGCGTAATAAGAAATGACCATTTACAACGTTTGGTTTATGTTTTATAAGCATTTTTAATTTTATTACTTAAATCGCATTTTCTCGGCGAGCTGAGCACTTTTTCTGAATTGTGCCGCTCCCGTCACTCTGGTTAGGTTGGCATCGAAAAAAACGCTCTCGGGTGCTTTAGAGTGCCGAGTTTATCACTGCGCATGAAGAAATGACCACCTCCAACGTTTGGTTTATGTTTTATAAGCATTTTTAATTTTATTGCTTAAATCGCATTTTCTCGGCGAGCTGAGCACTTTTTCTGAATTGTGCCGCTCCCGTCACTCTGGTTAGGTTGGCATGGAAAAAAACGCTCTCGGGTGCTTTAGAGTGCCGAGTTTATCACCGCGCATGAAGAAATGACCACCTCCAACGTTTGGTTTATGTTTTATAAGCATTTTTAATTTTATTGCTTAAATCGCATTTTCTCGGCGAGCTGAGCGCTTTTTCTGAATTGTGCCGCTCCCGTCACTCTGGTTAGGTTGGCATCGAATAAAACGCTCTCGGGTGCTTTAGAGTGCCGAGTTTATCACTGCGCATGAAGAAATGACCACCTCCAACGTTTGATTTATGTTTTATAAGCATTTTTAATTTTATTGCTTAAATCGCATTTTCTCGGCGAGCTGAGCACTTTTTCTGAATTGTGCCGCTCCCGTCACTCTGGTTAGGTTGGCATCGAAAAAAACGCTCTCGGGTGCTTTAGAGTGCCGAGTTTATTACTGCGTAATAAGAAATGACCATTTACAACGTTTGGTTTATGTTTTATAAGCATTTTTAATTTTATTGCTTAAATCGCATTTTCTCGGCGAGCTGAGCACTTTTTCTGAATTGTGCCGCTCCCGTCACTCTGGTTAGGTTGGCATGGAAAAAAACGCTCTCGGGTGCTTTAGAGTGCCGAGTTTATTACTGCGTAATAAGAAATGACCACCTCCAACGTTTGGTTTATGTTTTATAAGCATTTTTAATTTTATTGCTTAAATCGCATTTTCTCGGCGAGCTGAGCACTTTTTCTGAATTGTGCCGCTGCCGTCACTCTGGTTAGGTTGGCATGGAAAAAAACGCTCTCGGGTGCTTTACAGTGCCGAGTTTATCACTGCGCATGAAGAAATGACCACCTCCAACGTTTGGTTTATGTTTTATAAGCATTTTTAATTTTATTGCTTAAATCGCATTTTCTCGGCGAGCTGAGCACTTTTTCTGAATTGTGCCGCTCCCGTCACTCTGGTTAGGTTGGCATCGAAAAAAACGCTCTCGGGTGCTTTAGAGTGCCGAGTTTATCACTGCGCATGAAGAAATGACCACCTCCAACGTTTGGTTTATGTTTTATAAGCATTTTTAATTTTATTGCTTAAATCGCATTTTCTCGGCGAGCTGAGCACTTTTTCTGAATTGTGCCGCTCCCGTCACTTTGGTTAGGTTGGCATGGAAAAAAACGCTCTCGGGTGCTTTAGAGTGCCGAGTTTATCACTGCGCATGAAGAAATGACCACCTCCAACGTTTGGTTTATGTTTTATAAGCATTTTTAATTGTATTGCTTAAATCGCATTTTCTCGGCGAGCTGAGCAATTTTTCTGAATTGTGCCGCTCCCGTCACTCTGGTTAGGTTGGCATGGAAAAAAACGCTCTCGGGTGCTTTAGAGTTCCGAGTTTATTACTGCGTAATAAGAAATGACCATCTACAACGTTTGGTTTATGTTTTATAAGCATTTTTAATTTTATTGCTTAAATCGCATTTTCTCGGCGAGCTGAGCACTTTTTCTGAATTGTGCCGCTCCCGTCACTCTGGTTAGGTTGGCATCGAAAAAAACGCTCTCGGGTGCTTTAGAGTGCCGAGTTTATCACTGCGCATGAAGAAATTACCACCTCCAACGTTTGGTTTATGTTTTATAAGCATTTTTAATTTTATTGCTTAAATCGCATTTTCTCGGCGAGCTGAGCACTTTTTCTGAATTGTGCCGCTCCCGTCACTCTGGTTAGGTTGGCATGGAAAAAAACGCTCTCGGGTGCTTTAGAGTGCCGAGTTTATCACCGCGCATGAAGAAATGACCACCTCCAACGTTTGGTTTATGTTTTATAAGCATTTTTAATTTTATTGCTTAAATCGCATTTTCTCGGCGAGCTGAGCGCTTTTTCTGAATTGTGCCGCTCCCGTCACTCTGGTTAGGTTGGCATCGAATAAAACGCTCTCGGGTGCTTTAGAGTGCCGAGTTTATCACTGCGCATGAAGAAATGACCACCTCCAACGTTTGGTTTATGTTTTATAAGCATTTTTAATTTTATTGCTTAAATCGCATTTTCTCGGCGAGCTGAGCACTTTTTCTGAATTGTGCCGCTCCCGTCACTCTGGTTAGGTTGGCATCGAAAAAAACGCTCTCGGGTGCTTTAGAGTGCCGAGTTTATTACTGCGTAATAAGAAATGACCATTTACAACGTTTGGTTTATGTTTTATAAGCATTTTTAATTTTATTGCTTAAATCGCATTTTCTCGGCGAGCTGAGCACTTTTTCTGAATTGTGCCGCTCCCGTCACTCTGGTTAGGTTGGCATGGAAAAAAACGCTCTCGGGTGCTTTAGAGTGCCGAGTTTATTACTGCGTAATAAGAAATGACCACCTCCAACGTTTGGTTTATGTTTTATAAGCATTTTTAATTTTATTGCTTAAATCGCATTTTCTCGGCGAGCTGAGCACTTTTTCTGAATTGTGCCGCTGCCGTCACTCTGGTTAGGTTGGCATGGAAAAAACGCTCTCGGGTGCTTTACAGTGCCGAGTTTATCACTGCGCATGAAGAAATGACCACCTCCAACGTTTGGTTTATGTTTTATAAGCATTTTTAATTTTATTGCTTAAATCGCATTTTCTCGGCGAGCTGAGCACTTTTTCTGAATTGTGCCGCTCCCGTCACTCTGGTTAGGTTGGCATCGAAAAAAACGCTCTCGGGTGCTTTAGAGTGCCGAGTTTATCACTGCGCATGAAGAAATGACCACCTCCAACGTTTGGTTTATGTTTTATAAGCATTTTTAATTTTATTGCTTAAATCGCATTTTCTCGGCGAGCTGAGCACTTTTTCTGAATTGTGCCGCTCCCGTCACTCTGGTTAGGTTGGCATGGAAAAAAACGCTCTCGGGTGCTTTAGAGTGCCGAGTTTATCACTGTGCATGAAGAAATGACCACCTCCAACGTTTGGTTTATGTTTTATAAGCATTTTTAATTTTATTGCTTAAATCGCATTTTCTCGGCGAGCTGAGCACTTTTTCTGAATTGTGCCGCTCCCGTCACTCTGGTTAGGTTGGCATCGAAAAAAACGCTCTCGGGTGCTTTAGAGTGCCGAGTTTATCACTGCGCATGAAGAAATGACCACCTCCAACGTTTGGTTTATGTTTTATAAGCATTTTTAATTTTATTGCTTAAATCGCATTTTCTCGGCGAGCTGAGCACTTTTTCTGAATTGTGCCGCTCCCGTCACTCTGGTTAGGTTGGCATGGAAAAAACGCTCTCGGGTGCTTTAGAGTGCCGAGTTTATTACTGCGTAATAAGAAATGACCATCTACAACGTTTGGTTTATGTTTTATAAGCATTTTTAATTTTATTGCTTAAATCGCATTTTCTCGGCGAGCTGAGCACTTTTTCTGAATTGTGCCGCTCCCGTCACTCTGTTTAGGTTGGCATGGAAAAAAACGCTCTCGGGTGCTTTAGAGTGCCGAGTTTATCACTGCGCATGAAGAAAAGACCCCCTCCAACGTTTGGTTTATGTTTTATAAGCATTTTTAATTTTATTGCTTAAATCGCATTTTCTCGGCGAGCTGAGCGCTTTTTCTGTATTGTGCCGCTCCCGTCACTCTGGTTAGGTTGGCATCGAAAAAACGCTCTCGGGTGCTTTAGAGTGCCGAGTTTATTACTGCGTAATAAGAAAGGACCATTTACAACGTTTGGTTTATGTTTTATAAGCATTTTTAATTTTATTGCTTAAATCGCATTTTCTCGGCGAGCTGAGCACTTTTTCTGAATTGTGCCGCTCCCGTCACTCTGGTTAGGTTGGCATCGAAAAAAACGCTCTCGGGTGCTTTAGAGTGCCGAGTTTATCACTGTGCATGAAGAAATGACCACCTCCAACGTTTGGTTTATGTTTTATAAGCATTTTTAATTTTATTGCTTAAATCGCATTTTCTCGGCGAGCTGAGCGCTTTTTCTGAATTGTGCCGCTCCCGTCACTCTGGTTAGGTTGGCATCGAAAAAAACGCTCTCGGGTGCTTTAGAGTGCCGAGTTTATTACTGCGTAATAAGAAATGACCATCTACAACGTTTGGTTTATGTTTTATAAGCATTTTTAATTTTATTGCTTAAATCGCATTTTCTCGGCGAGCTGAGCACTTTTTCTGAATTGTGCCGCTCCCGTCACTCTGGTTAGGTTGGCATCGAAAAAAACGCTCTCGGGTGCTTTAGAGTGCCGAGTTTATCACTGTGCATGAAGAAATGACCACCTCCAACGTTTGGTTTATGTTTTATAAGCATTTTTAATTTTATTGCTTAAATCGCATTTTCTCGGCGAGCTGAGCGCTTTTTCTGAATTGTGCCGCTCCCGTCACTCTGGTTAGGTTGGCATCGAAAAAAACGCTCTCGGGTGCTTTAGAGTGCCGAGTTTATCACTGCGCATGAAGAAATGACCACCTCCAACGTTTGGTTTATGTTTTATAAGCATTTTTAATTTTATTGCTTAAATCGCATTTTCTCGGCGAGCTGAGCGCTTTTTCTGAATTGTGCCGCTCCCGTCACTCTGGTTAGGTTGGCATGGAAAAAAACGCTCTCGGGTGCTTTAGAGTGCCGAGTTTATCACTGCGCATGAAGAAATGACCACCTCCAACGTTTGATTTATGTTTTATAAGCATTTTTAGTTTTATTGCTTAAATCGCATTTTCTCGGCGAGCTGAGCACTTTTTCTGAATTGTGCCGCTCCCGTCACTCTGGTTAGGTTGGCATCGAAAAAAACGCTCTCGGGTGCTTTAGAGTGCCGAGTTTATCACCGCGCATGAAGAAATGACCACCTCCAACGTTTGGTTTATGTTTTATAAGCATTTTTAATTTTATTGCTTAAATCGCATTTTCTCGGCGAGCTGAGCGCTTTTTCTGAATTGTGCCGCTCCCGTCACTCTGGTTAGGTTGGCATCGAAAAAAACGCTCTCGGGTGCTTTAGAGTGCCGAGTTTATCACTGGCATGAAGAAATGACCACCTCCAACGTTTGGTTTATGTTTTATAAGCATTTTTAATTTTATTGCTTAAATCGCATTTTCTCGGCGAGCTGAGCACTTTTTCTGAATTGTGCCGCTCCCGTCACTCTGGTTAGGTTGGCATCGAATAAAACGCTCTCGGGTGCTTTAGAGTGCCGAGTTTATCACTGCGCATGAAGAAATGACCACCTCCAACGTTTGGTTTATGTTTTATAAGCATTTTTAATTTTATTGCTTAAATCGCATTTTCTCGGCGAGCTGAGCACTTTTTCTGAATTGTGCCGCTCCCGTCACTCTGGTTAGGTTGGCATCGAAAAAAACGCTCTCGGGTGCTTTAGAGTGCCGAGTTTATCACTGCGCATGAAGAAATGACCACCTCCAACGTTTGGTTTATGTTTTATAAGCATTTTTAATTTTATTGCTTAAATCGCATTTTCTCGGCGAGCTGAGCACTTTTTCTGAATTGTGCCGCTCCCGTCACTCTGGTTAGGTTGGCATCGAAAAAAACGCTCTCGGGTGATTTAGAGTGCCGAGTTTATCACTGAGCATGAAGAAATGACCACCTCCAACGTTTGGTTTATGTTTTATAAGCATTTTTAATTTTATTGCTTAAATCGCATTTTCTCGGCGAGCTGAGCACTTTTTCTGAATTGTGCCGCTCCCGTCACTCTGGTTAGGTTGGCATCGAAAAAAACGCTCTCGGGTGCTTTAGAGTGCCGAGTTTATCACCGCGCATGAAGAAATGACCACCTCCAACGTTTGGTTTATGTTTTATAAGCATTTTTAATTTTATTGCTTAAATCGCATTTTCTCGGCGAGCTGAGCGCTTTTTCTGAATTGTGCCGCTCCCGTCACTCTGGTTAGGTTGGCATCGAAAAAAACGCTCTTGGGTGCTTTAGAGTGCCGAGTTTATCACTGCGCATGAAGAAATGACCACCTCCAACGTTTGGTTTATGTTTTATAAGCATGTTTAATTTTATTGCTTAAATCGCATTTTCTCGGCGAGCTGAGCACTTTTTCTGAATTGTGCCGCTCCCGTCACTCTGGTTAGGTTGGCATCAAATAAAACGCTCTCGGGTGCTTTAGAGTGCCGAGTTTATCACTGCGCATGAAGAAATGACCACCTCCAACGTTTGGTTTATGTTTTATAAGCATTTTTAATTTTATTGCTTAAATCGCATTTTCTCGGCGAGCTGAGCACTTTTTCTGAATTGTGCCGCTCCCGTCACTCTGGTTAGGTTGGCATCGAAAAAAACGCTCTCGGGTGCTTTAGAGTGCCGAGTTTATCACTGCGCATGAAGAAATGACCACCTCCAACGTTTGGTTTATGTTTTATAAGCATTTTTAATTTTATTTCTTAAATCGCATTTTCTCGGCGAGCTGAGCACTTTTTCTGAATTGTGCCGCTCCCGTCACTCTGGTTAGGTTGGCATGGGAAAAAACGCTCTCGGGTGCTTTAGAGTGCCGAGTTTATCACTGCGCATGAAGAAATGACCACCTCCAACGTTTGGTTTATGTTTTATAAGCATTTTTAATTTTATTGCTTAAATCGCATTTTCTCGGCGAGCTGAGCACTTTTTCTGAATTGTGCCGCTCCCGTCACTCTGGTTAGGTTGGCATGGAAAAAAACGCTCTCGGGTGCTTTAGAGTGCCGAGTTTATTACTGCGTAATAAGAAATGACCATCTACAACGTTTGGTTTATGTTTTATAAGCATTTTAAATTTTATTGCTTAAATCGCATTTTCTCGGCGAGCTGAGCACTTTTTCTGAATTGTGCCGCTCCCGTCACTCTGGTTAGGTTGGCATCGAAAAAAACGCTCTCGGGTGCTTTAGAGTGCCGAGTTTATCACTGCGCATGAAGAAATGACCACCTCCAACGTTTGGTTTATGTTTTATAAGCATTTTTAATTTTATTGCTTAAATCGCATTTTCTCGGCGAGCTGAGCACTTTTTCTGAATTGTGCCGCTCCCGTCACTCTGGTTAGGTTGGCATGGAAAAAAACGCTCTCGGGTGCTTTAGAGTGCCGAGTTTATCACTGTGCATGAAGAAATGACCACCTCCAACGTTTGGTTTATGTTTTATAAGCATTTTTAATTTTATTGCTTAAATCGCATTTTCTCGGCGAGCTGAGCGCTTTTTCTGAATTGTGCCGCTCCCGTCACTCTGGTTAGGTTGGCATCGAAAAAAACGCTCTCGGGTGCTTTAGAGTGCCGAGTTTATTACTGCGTAATAAGAAATGACCATTTACAACGTTTGGTTTATGTTTTATAAGCATTTTTAATTTTATTGCTTAAATCGCATTTTCTCGGCGAGCTGAGCACTTTTTCTGAATTGTGCCGCTCCCGTCACTCTGGTTAGGTTGGCATCGAAAAAAACGCTCTCGGGTGCTTTAGAGTGCCGAGTTTATCACTGTGCATGAAGAAATGACCACCTCCAACGTTTGGTTTATGTTTTATAAGCATTTTTAATTTTATTGCTTAAATCGCATTTTCTCGGCAAGCTGACCGCTTTTTCTGAATTGTGCCGCTCCCGTCACTCTGGTTAGGTTGGCATCGAAAAAAACGCTCTCGGGTGCTTTAGAGTGCCGACTTTATTACTGCGTAATAAGAAATGACCATCTACAACGTTTGGTTTATGTTTTATAAGCATTTTTAATTTTAATGCTTAAATCGCATTTTCTCGGCGAGCTGAGCACTTTTTCTGAATTGTGCCGCTCCCGTCACTCTGGTTAGGTTGGCATCGAAAAAAACGCTCTTGGGTGCTTTAGAGTGCCGAGTTTATCACTGCGCATGAAGAAATGACCACCTCCAACGTTTGGTTTATGTTTTATAAGCATTTTTAATTTTATTGCTTAAATCGCATTTTCTCGGCGAGCTGAGCACTTTTTCTGAATTGTGCCGCTCCCGTCACTCTGGTTAGGTTGGCATCGAAAAAAACGCTCTCGGGTGCTTTAGAGTGCCGAGTTTATCACTGCGCATGAAGAAATGACCAACTCCAACGTTTGGTTTATGTTTTATAAGCATTTTTAATTTTATTGCTTAAATCGCATTTTCTCGGCGAGCTGAGCACTTTTTCTGAATTGTGCCGCTCCCGTCACTCTGGTTAGGTTGGCATCGAAAAAAACGCTCTCGGGTGCTTTAGAGTGCCGAGTTTATCACTGCGCATGAAGAAATGACCACCTCCAACGTTTGGTTTATGTTTTATAAGCATTTTTAATTTTATTGCTTAAATCGCATTTTCTCGGCGAGCTGAGCACTTTTTCTGAATTGTGCCGCTCCCGTCACTCTGGTTAGGTTGGCATCGAAAAAAACGCTCTCGGGTGCTTTAGAGTGCCGAGTTTATCACTGCGCATGAAGAAATGACCACCTCCAACGTTTGGTTTATGTTTTATAAGCATTTTTAATTTTATTGCTTAAATCGCATTTTCTCGGCGAGCTGAGCACTTTTTCTGAATTGTGCCGCTCCCGTCACTCTGGTTAGGTTGGCATGGAAAAAAACGCTCTCGGGTGCTTTAGAGTGCCGAGTTTATCACTGCGCATGAAGAAATGGCCACCTCCAACGTTTGGTTTATGTTTTATAAGCATTTTTAATTTTATTGCTTAAATCGCATTTTCTCGGCGAGCTGAGCACTTTTTCTGAATTGTGCCGCTCCCGTCACTCTGGTTAGGTTGACATGGAAAAAAACGCTCTCGGGTGCTTTAGAGTGCCGAGTTTATTACTGCGTAATAAGAAATGACCATCTACAACGTTTGGTTTATGTTTTATAAGCATTTTAAATTTTATTGCTTAAATCGCATTTTCTCGGCGAGCTGAGCACTTTTTCTGAATTGTGCCGCTCCCGTCACTCTGGTTAGGTTGGCATCGAAAAAAACGCTCTCGGGTGCTTTAGAGTGCCGAGTTTATCACTGTGCATGAAGAAATGACCACCTCCAACGTTTGGTTTATGTTTTATAAGCATTTTTAATTTTATTGCTTAAATCGCATTTTCTCGGCGAGCTGAGCGCTTTTTCTGAATTGTGCCGCTCCCGTCACTCTGGTTAGGTTGGCATCGAAAAAAACGCTCTCGGGTGCTTTAGAGTGCCGAGTTTATTACTGCGTAATAAGAAATGACCATTTACAACGTTTGGTTTATGTTTTATAAGCATTTTTAATTTTATTGCTTAAATCGCATTTTCTCGGCGAGCTGAGCACTTTTTCTGAATTGTGCCGCTCCCGTCACTCTGGTTAGGTTGGCATCGAAAAAAACGCTCTCGGGTGCTTTAGAGTGCCGAGTTTATCACTGTGCATGAAGAAATGACAACCTCCAACGTTTGGTTTATGTTTTATAAGCATTTTTAATTTTATTGCTTAAATCGCATTTTCTCGGCGAGCTGAGCGCTTTTTCTGAATTGTGCCGCTCCCGTCACTCTGGTTAGGTTGGCATCGAAAAAAACGCTCTCGGGTGCTTTAGAGTGCCGACTTTATTACTGCGTAATAAGAAATGACCATCTACAACGTTTGGTTTATGTTTTATAAGCATTTTTAATTTTATTGCTTAAATCGCATTTTCTCGGCGAGCTGAGCACTTTTTCTGAATTGTGCCGCTCCCGTCACTCTGGTTAGGTTGGCATCGAAAAAAACGCTCTTGGGTGCTTTAGAGTGCCGAGTTTATCACTGCGCATGAAGAAATGACCACCTCCAACGTTTGGTTTATGTTTTATAAGCATTTTTAATTTTATTGCTTAAATCGCATTTTCTCGGCGAGCTGAGCACTTTTTCTGAATTGTGCCGCTCCCGTCACTCTGGTTAGGTTGGCATCGAAAAAAACGCTCTCGGGTGCTTTAGAGTGCCGAGTTTATCACTGCGCATGAAGAAATGACCAACTCCAACGTTTGGTTTATGTTTTATAGGCATTTTTAATTTTATTGCTTAAATCGCATTTTCTCGGCGAGCTGAGCACTTTTTCTGAATTGTGCCGCTCCCGTCACTCTGGTTAGGTTGGCATCGAAAAAAACGCTCTCGGGTGCTTTAGAGTGCCGAGTTTATCACTGCGCATGAAGAAATGACCACCTCCAACGTTTGGTTTATGTTTTATAAGCATTTTTAATTTTATTGCTTAAATCGCATTTTCTCGGCGAGCTGAGCGCTTTTTCTGAATTGTGCCGCTCCCGTCACTCTGGTTAGGTTGGCATGGAAAAAAACGCTCTCGGGTGCTTTAGAGTTCCGAGTTTATTACTGCGTAATAAGAAATGACCATCTACAACGTTTGGTTTATGTTTTATAAGCATTTTTAATTTTATTGCTTAAATCGCATTTTCTCGGCGAGCTGAGCACTTTTTCTGAATTGTGCCGCTCCCGTCACTCTGGTTAGGTTGGCATCGAAAAAAACGCTCTCGGGTGCTTTAGAGTGCCGAGTTTATCACTGCGCATGAAGAAATTACCACCTCCAACGTTTGGTTTATGTTTTATAAGCATTTTTAATTTTATTGCTTAAATCGCATTTTCTCGGCGAGCTGAGCACTTTTTCTGAATTGTGCCGCTCCCGTCACTCTGGTTAGGTTGGCATGGAAAAAAACGCTCTCGGGTGCTTTAGAGTGCCGAGTTTATCACCGCGCATGAAGAAATGACCACCTCCAACGTTTGGTTTATGTTTTATAAGCATTTTTAATTTTATTGCTTAAATCGCATTTTCTCGGCGAGCTGAGCGCTTTTTCTGAATTGTGCCGCTCCCGTCACTCTGGTTAGGTTGGCATCGAATAAAACGCTCTCGGGTGCTTTAGAGTGCCGAGTTTATCACTGCGCATGAAGAAATGACCACCTCCAACGTTTGGTTTATGTTTTATAAGCATTTTTAATTTTATTGCTTAAATCGCATTTTCTCGGCGAGCTGAGCACTTTTTCTGAATTGTGCCGCTCCCGTCACTCTGGTTAGGTTGGCATCGAAAAAAACGCTCTCGGGTGCTTTAGAGTGCCGAGTTTATTACTGCGTAATAAGAAATGACCATTTACAACGTTTGGTTTATGTTTTATAAGCATTTTTAATTTTATTGCTTAAATCGCATTTTCTCGGCGAGCTGAGCACTTTTTCTGAATTGTGCCGCTCCCGTCACTCTGGTTAGGTTGGCATGGAAAAAAACGCTCTCGGGTGCTTTAGAGTGCCGAGTTTATTACTGCGTAATAAGAAATGACCACCTCCAACGTTTGGTTTATGTTTTATAAGCATTTTTAATTTTATTGCTTAAATCGCATTTTCTCGGCGAGCTGAGCACTTTTTCTGAATTGTGCCGCTGCCGTCACTCTGGTTAGGTTGGCATGGAAAAAACGCTCTCGGGTGCTTTACAGTGCCGAGTTTATCACTGCGCATGAAGAAATGACCACCTCCAACGTTTGGTTTATGTTTTATAAGCATTTTTAATTTTATTGCTTAAATCGCATTTTCTCGGCGAGCTGAGCACTTTTTCTGAATTGTGCCGCTCCCGTCACTCTGGTTAGGTTGGCATCGAAAAAAACGCTCTCGGGTGCTTTAGAGTGCCGAGTTTATCACTGCGCATGAAGAAATGACCACCTCCAACGTTTGGTTTATGTTTTATAAGCATTTTTAATTTTATTGCTTAAATCGCATTTTCTCGGCGAGCTGAGCACTTTTTCTGAATTGTGCCGCTCCCGTCACTCTGGTTAGGTTGGCATGGAAAAAAACGCTCTCGGGTGCTTTAGAGTGCCGAGTTTATCACTGTGCATGAAGAAATGACCACCTCCAACGTTTGGTTTATGTTTTATAAGCATTTTTAATTTTATTGCTTAAATCGCATTTTCTCGGCGAGCTGAGCACTTTTTCTGAATTGTGCCGCTCCCGTCACTCTGGTTAGGTTGGCATCGAAAAAAACGCTCTCGGGTGCTTTAGAGTGCCGAGTTTATCACTGCGCATGAAGAAATGACCACCTCCAACGTTTGGTTTATGTTTTATAAGCATTTTTAATTTTATTGCTTAAATCGCATTTTCTCGGCGAGCTGAGCACTTTTTCTGAATTGTGCCGCTCCCGTCACTCTGGTTAGGTTGGCATGGAAAAAAACGCTCTCGGGTGCTTTAGAGTGCCGAGTTTATCACTGTGCATGAAGAAATGACCACCTCCAACGTTTGGTTTATGTTTTATAAGCATTTTTAATTTTATTGCTTAAATCGCATTTTCTCGGCGAGCTGAGCACTTTTTCTGAATTGTGCCGCTCCCGTCACTCTGGTTAGGTTGGCATCGAAAAAAACGCTCTCGGGTGCTTTAGAGTGCCGAGTTTATCACTGCGCATGAAGAAATGACCACCTCCAACGTTTGGTTTATGTTTTATAAGCATTTTTAATTTTATTGCTTAAATCGCATTTTCTCGGCGAGCTGAGCACTTTTTCTGAATTGTGCCGCTCCCGTCACTCTGGTTAGGTTGGCATGGAAAAAACGCTCTCGGGTGCTTTAGAGTGCCGAGTTTATTACTGCGTAATAAGAAATGACCATCTACAACGTTTGGTTTATGTTTTATAAGCATTTTTAATTTTATTGCTTAAATCGCATTTTCTCGGCGAGCTGAGCACTTTTTCTGAATTGTGCCGCTCCCGTCACTCTGTTTAGGTTGGCATGGAAAAAAACGCTCTCGGGTGCTTTAGAGTGCCGAGTTTATCACTGCGCATGAAGAAAAGACCCCCTCCAACGTTTGGTTTATGTTTTATAAGCATTTTTAATTTTATTGCTTAAATCGCATTTTCTCGGCGAGCTGAGCGCTTTTTCTGTATTGTGCCGCTCCCGTCACTCTGGTTAGGTTGGCATCGAAAAAACGCTCTCGGGTGCTTTAGAGTGCCGAGTTTATTACTGCGTAATAAGAAAGGACCATTTACAACGTTTGGTTTATGTTTTATAAGCATTTTTAATTTTATTGCTTAAATCGCATTTTCTCGGCGAGCTGAGCACTTTTTCTGAATTGTGCCGCTCCCGTCACTCTGGTTAGGTTGGCATCGAAAAAAACGCTCTCGGGTGCTTTAGAGTGCCGAGTTTATCACTGTGCATGAAGAAATGACCACCTCCAACGTTTGGTTTATGTTTTATAAGCATTTTTAATTTTATTGCTTAAATCGCATTTTCTCGGCGAGCTGAGCGCTTTTTCTGAATTGTGCCGCTCCCGTCACTCTGGTTAGGTTGGCATCGAAAAAAACGCTCTCGGGTGCTTTAGAGTGCCGAGTTTATTACTGCGTAATAAGAAATGACCATCTACAACGTTTGGTTTATGTTTTATAAGCATTTTTAATTTTATTGCTTAAATCGCATTTTCTCGGCGAGCTGAGCACTTTTTCTGAATTGTGCCGCTCCCGTCACTCTGGTTAGGTTGGCATCGAAAAAAACGCTCTCGGGTGCTTTAGAGTGCCGAGTTTATCACTGTGCATGAAGAAATGACCACCTCCAACGTTTGGTTTATGTTTTATAAGCATTTTTAATTTTATTGCTTAAATCGCATTTTCTCGGCGAGCTGAGCGCTTTTTCTGAATTGTGCCGCTCCCGTCACTCTGGTTAGGTTGGCATCGAAAAAAACGCTCTCGGGTGCTTTAGAGTGCCGAGTTTATCACTGCGCATGAAGAAATGACCACCTCCAACGTTTGGTTTATGTTTTATAAGCATTTTTAATTTTATTGCTTAAATCGCATTTTCTCGGCGAGCTGAGCGCTTTTTCTGAATTGTGCCGCTCCCGTCACTCTGGTTAGGTTGGCATGGAAAAAAACGCTCTCGGGTGCTTTAGAGTGCCGAGTTTATCACTGCGCATGAAGAAATGACCACCTCCAACGTTTGATTTATGTTTTATAAGCATTTTTAGTTTTATTGCTTAAATCGCATTTTCTCGGCGAGCTGAGCACTTTTTCTGAATTGTGCCGCTCCCGTCACTCTGGTTAGGTTGGCATCGAAAAAAACGCTCTCGGGTGCTTTAGAGTGCCGAGTTTATCACCGCGCATGAAGAAATGACCACCTCCAACGTTTGGTTTATGTTTTATAAGCATTTTTAATTTTATTGCTTAAATCGCATTTTCTCGGCGAGCTGAGCGCTTTTTCTGAATTGTGCCGCTCCCGTCACTCTGGTTAGGTTGGCATCGAAAAAAACGCTCTCGGGTGCTTTAGAGTGCCGAGTTTATCACTGGCATGAAGAAATGACCACCTCCAACGTTTGGTTTATGTTTTATAAGCATTTTTAATTTTATTGCTTAAATCGCATTTTCTCGGCGAGCTGAGCACTTTTTCTGAATTGTGCCGCTCCCGTCACTCTGGTTAGGTTGGCATCGAATAAAACGCTCTCGGGTGCTTTAGAGTGCCGAGTTTATCACTGCGCATGAAGAAATGACCACCTCCAACGTTTGGTTTATGTTTTATAAGCATTTTTAATTTTATTGCTTAAATCGCATTTTCTCGGCGAGCTGAGCACTTTTTCTGAATTGTGCCGCTCCCGTCACTCTGGTTAGGTTGGCATCGAAAAAAACGCTCTCGGGTGCTTTAGAGTGCCGAGTTTATCACTGCGCATGAAGAAATGACCACCTCCAACGTTTGGTTTATGTTTTATAAGCATTTTTAATTTTATTGCTTAAATCGCATTTTCTCGGCGAGCTGAGCACTTTTTCTGAATTGTGCCGCTCCCGTCACTCTGGTTAGGTTGGCATCGAAAAAAACGCTCTCGGGTGATTTAGAGTGCCGAGTTTATCACTGTGCATGAAGAAATGACCACCTCCAACGTTTGGTTTATGTTTTATAAGCATTTTTAATTTTATTGCTTAAATCGCATTTTCTCGGCGAGCTGAACGCTTTTTCTGAATTGTGCCGCTCCCGTCACTCTGGTTAGGTTGGCATCGAAAAAAACGCTCTCGGGTGCTTTAGAGTGCCGAGTTTATCACTGCGCATGAAGAAATGACCACCTCCAACGTTTGGTTTATGTTTTATAAGCATTTTTAATTTTATTGCTTAAATCGCATTTTCTCGGCGAGCTGAGCGCTTTTTCTGAATTGTGCCGCTCCCGTCACTCTGGTTAGGTTGGCATGGAAAAAAACGCTCTCGGGTGCTTTAGAGTGCCGAGTTT
Organism: Syngnathus typhle; assembly: GCF_033458585.1. Lineage (NCBI taxonomy): Eukaryota > Metazoa > Chordata > Actinopteri > Syngnathiformes > Syngnathidae > Syngnathus > Syngnathus typhle. Next base: position 58,782 of record NW_026872116.1, read on the forward strand.
ATTACTGCGTAATAAGAAATGACCATCTACAACGTTTGGTTTATGTTTTATAAGCATTTTTAATTTTATTGCTTAAATCGCATTTTCTCGGCGAGCTGAGCACTTTTTCTGAATTGTGCCGCTCCCGTCACTCTGGTTAGGTTGGCATCGAAAAAAACGCTCTCGGGTGCTTTAGAGTGCCGAGTTTATCACTGCGCATGAAGAAATGACCACCTCCAACGTTTGGTTTATGTTTTATAAGCATTTTTAATTTTATTGCTTAAATCGCATTTTCTCGGCGAGCTGAGCACTTTTTCTGAATTGTGCCGCTCCCGTCACTCTGGTTAGGTTGGCATGGAAAAAAACGCTCTCGGGTGCTTTAGAGTGCCGAGTTTATCACTGCGCATGAAGAAATTACCACCTCCAACGTTTGGTTTATGTTTTATAAGCATTTTTAATTTTATTGCTTAAATCGCATTTTCTCGGCGAGCTGAGCACTTTTTCTGAATTGTGCCGCTCCCGTCACTCTGGTTAGGTTGGCATCGAAAAAAACGCTCTCGGGTGCTTTAGAGTGCCGAGTTTATCACTGCGCATGAAGAAATGACCAACTCCAACGTTTGGTTTATGTTTTATAAGCATTTTTAATTTTATTGCTTAAATCGCATTTTCTCGGCGAGCTGAGCACTTTTTCTGAATTGTGCCGCTCCCGTCACTCTGGTTAGGTTGGCATCGAAAAAAACGCTCTCGGGTGCTTTAGAGTGCCGAGTTTATCACTGCGCATGAAGAAATGACCACCTCCAACGTTTGGTTTATGTTTTATAAGCATTTTTAATTTTATTGCTTAAATCGCATTTTCTCGGCGAGCTGAGCACTTTTTCTGAATTGTGCCGCTCCCGTCACTCTGGTTAGGTTGGCATCGAAAAAAACGCTCTCGGGTGCTTTAGAGTGCCGAATTTATCACTGCGCATGAAGAAATGACCACCTCCAACGTTTGGTTTATGTTTTATAAGCATTTTTAATTTTATTGCTTAAATCGCATTTTCTCGGCGAGCTGAGCGCTTTTTCTGAATTGTGCCGCTCCCGTCACTCTGGTTAGGTTGGCATCGAAAAAAACGCTCTCGGGTGCTTTAGAGTGCCGAGTTTATCACTGCGCATGAAGAAATGACCACCTCCAACGTTTGGTTTATGTTTTATAAGCATTTTTAATTTTATTGCTTAAATCGCATTTTCTCGGCGAGCTGAGCGCTTTTTCTGAATTGTGCCGCTCCCGTCACTCTGGTTAGGTTGGCATCGAAAAAAACGCTCTCGGGTGCTTTAGAGTGCCGAGTTTATCACTGCGCATGAAGAAATGACCACCTCCAACGTTTGGTTTATGTTTTATAAGCATTTTTAATTTTATTGCTTAAATCGCATTTTCTCGGCAAGCTGAGCACTTTTTCTGAATTGTGCCGCTCCCGTCACTCTGGTTAGGTTGGCATCGAAAAAAACGCTCTCGGGTGCTTTAGAGTGCCGAGTTTATCACTGCGCATGAAGAAATGACCACCTCCAACGTTTGGTTTATGTTTTATAAGCATTTTTAATTTTATTGCTTAAATCGCATTTTCTCGGCGAGCTGAGCACTTTTTCTGAATTGTGCCGCTCCCGTCACTCTGGTTAGGTTGGCATCGAAAAAAACGCTCTCGGGTGCTTTAGAGTGCCGAGTTTATCACTGCGCATGAAGAAATGACCACCTCCAACGTTTGGTTTATGTTTTATAAGCATTTTTAATTTTATTGCTTAAATCGCATTTTCTCGGCGAGCTGAGCACTTTTTCTGAATTGTGCCGCTCCCGTCACTCTGGTTAGGTTGGCATGGAAAAAAACGCTCTCGGGTGCTTTAGAGTGCCGAGTTTATCACTGTGCATGAAGAAATGACCACCTCCAACGTTTGGTTTATGTTTTATAAGCATTTTTAATTTTATTGCTTAAATCGCATTTTCTCGGCGAGCTGAGCACTTTTTCTGAATTGTGCCGCTCCCGTCACTCTGGTTAGGTTGGCATCGAAAAAAACGCTCTCGGGTGCTTTAGAGTGCCGAGTTTATCACTGCGCATGAAGAAATGACCACCTCCAACGTTTGGTTTATGTTTTATAAGCATTTTTAATTTTATTGCTTAAATCGCATTTTCTCGGCGAGCTGAGCACTTTTTCTGAATTGTGCCGCTCCCGTCACTCTGGTTAGGTTGGCATGGAAAAAACGCTCTCGGGTGCTTTAGAGTGCCGAGTTTATTACTGCGTAATAAGAAATGACCATCTACAACGTTTGGTTTATGTTTTATAAGCATTTTTAATTTTATTGCTTAAATCGCATTTTCTCGGCGAGCTGAGCACTTTTTCTGAATTGTGCCGCTCCCGTCACTCTGTTTAGGTTGGCATGGAAAAAAACGCTCTCGGGTGCTTTAGAGTGCCGAGTTTATCACTGCGCATGAAGAAAAGACCCCCTCCAACGTTTGGTTTATGTTTTATAAGCATTTTTAATTTTATTGCTTAAATCGCATTTTCTCGGCGAGCTGAGCGCTTTTTCTGTATTGTGCCGCTCCCGTCACTCTGGTTAGGTTGGCATCGAAAAAACGCTCTCGGGTGCTTTAGAGTGCCGAGTTTATTACTGCGTAATAAGAAAGGACCATTTACAACGTTTGGTTTATGTTTTATAAGCATTTTTAATTTTATTGCTTAAATCGCATTTTCTCGGCGAGCTGAGCACTTTTTCTGAATTGTGCCGCTCCCGTCACTCTGGTTAGGTTGGCATCGAAAAAAACGCTCTCGGGTGCTTTAGAGTGCCGAGTTTATCACTGTGCATGAAGAAATGACCACCTCCAACGTTTGGTTTATGTTTTATAAGCATTTTTAATTTTATTGCTTAAATCGCATTTTCTCGGCGAGCTGAGCGCTTTTTCTGAATTGTGCCGCTCCCGTCACTCTGGTTAGGTTGGCATCGAAAAAAACGCTCTCGGGTGCTTTAGAGTGCCGAGTTTATTACTGCGTAATAAGAAATGACCATCTACAACGTTTGGTTTATGTTTTATAAGCATTTTTAATTTTATTGCTTAAATCGCATTTTCTCGGCGAGCTGAGCACTTTTTCTGAATTGTGCCGCTCCCGTCACTCTGGTTAGGTTGGCATCGAAAAAAACGCTCTCGGGTGCTTTAGAGTGCCGAGTTTATCACTGTGCATGAAGAAATGACCACCTCCAACGTTTGGTTTATGTTTTATAAGCATTTTTAATTTTATTGCTTAAATCGCATTTTCTCGGCGAGCTGAGCGCTTTTTCTGAATTGTGCCGCTCCCGTCACTCTGGTTAGGTTGGCATCGAAAAAAACGCTCTCGGGTGCTTTAGAGTGCCGAGTTTATCACTGCGCATGAAGAAATGACCACCTCCAACGTTTGGTTTATGTTTTATAAGCATTTTTAATTTTATTGCTTAAATCGCATTTTCTCGGCGAGCTGAGCGCTTTTTCTGAATTGTGCCGCTCCCGTCACTCTGGTTAGGTTGGCATGGAAAAAAACGCTCTCGGGTGCTTTAGAGTGCCGAGTTTATCACTGCGCATGAAGAAATGACCACCTCCAACGTTTGATTTATGTTTTATAAGCATTTTTAGTTTTATTGCTTAAATCGCATTTTCTCGGCGAGCTGAGCACTTTTTCTGAATTGTGCCGCTCCCGTCACTCTGGTTAGGTTGGCATCGAAAAAAACGCTCTCGGGTGCTTTAGAGTGCCGAGTTTATCACCGCGCATGAAGAAATGACCACCTCCAACGTTTGGTTTATGTTTTATAAGCATTTTTAATTTTATTGCTTAAATCGCATTTTCTCGGCGAGCTGAGCGCTTTTTCTGAATTGTGCCGCTCCCGTCACTCTGGTTAGGTTGGCATCGAAAAAAACGCTCTCGGGTGCTTTAGAGTGCCGAGTTTATCACTGGCATGAAGAAATGACCACCTCCAACGTTTGGTTTATGTTTTATAAGCATTTTTAATTTTATTGCTTAAATCGCATTTTCTCGGCGAGCTGAGCACTTTTTCTGAATTGTGCCGCTCCCGTCACTCTGGTTAGGTTGGCATCGAATAAAACGCTCTCGGGTGCTTTAGAGTGCCGAGTTTATCACTGCGCATGAAGAAATGACCACCTCCAACGTTTGGTTTATGTTTTATAAGCATTTTTAATTTTATTGCTTAAATCGCATTTTCTCGGCGAGCTGAGCACTTTTTCTGAATTGTGCCGCTCCCGTCACTCTGGTTAGGTTGGCATCGAAAAAAACGCTCTCGGGTGCTTTAGAGTGCCGAGTTTATCACTGCGCATGAAGAAATGACCACCTCCAACGTTTGGTTTATGTTTTATAAGCATTTTTAATTTTATTGCTTAAATCGCATTTTCTCGGCGAGCTGAGCACTTTTTCTGAATTGTGCCGCTCCCGTCACTCTGGTTAGGTTGGCATCGAAAAAAACGCTCTCGGGTGATTTAGAGTGCCGAGTTTATCACTGTGCATGAAGAAATGACCACCTCCAACGTTTGGTTTATGTTTTATAAGCATTTTTAATTTTATTGCTTAAATCGCATTTTCTCGGCGAGCTGAACGCTTTTTCTGAATTGTGCCGCTCCCGTCACTCTGGTTAGGTTGGCATCGAAAAAAACGCTCTCGGGTGCTTTAGAGTGCCGAGTTTATCACTGCGCATGAAGAAATGACCACCTCCAACGTTTGGTTTATGTTTTATAAGCATTTTTAATTTTATTGCTTAAATCGCATTTTCTCGGCGAGCTGAGCGCTTTTTCTGAATTGTGCCGCTCCCGTCACTCTGGTTAGGTTGGCATGGAAAAAAACGCTCTCGGGTGCTTTAGAGTGCCGAGTTTATTACTGCGTAATAAGAAATGACCATCTACAACGTTTGGTTTATGTTTTATAAGCATTTTTAATTTTATTGCTTAAATCGCATTTTCTCGGCGAGCTGAGCACTTTTTCTGAATTGTGCCGCTCCCGTCACTCTGGTTAGGTTGGCATCGAAAAAAACGCTCTCGGGTGCTTTAGAGTGCCGAGTTTATCACTGCGCATGAAGAAATGACCACCTCCAACGTTTGGTTTATGTTTTATAAGCATTTTTAATTTTATTGCTTAAATCGCATTTTCTCGGCGAGCTGAGCACTTTTTCTGAATTGTGCCGCTCCCGTCACTCTGGTTAGGTTGGCATGGAAAAAAACGCTCTCGGGTGCTTTAGAGTGCCGAGTTTATCACTGCGCATGAAGAAATTACCACCTCCAACGTTTGGTTTATGTTTTATAAGCATTTTTAATTTTATTGCTTAAATCGCATTTTCTCGGCGAGCTGAGCACTTTTTCTGAATTGTGCCGCTCCCGTCACTCTGGTTAGGTTGGCATGGAAAAAAACGCTCTCGGGTGCTTTAGAGTGCCGAGTTTATCACTGCGCATGAAGAAATGGCCACCTCCAACGTTTGGTTTATGTTTTATAAGCATTTTTAATTTTATTGCTTAAATCGCATTTTCTCGGCGAGCTGAGCACTTTTTCTGAATTGTGCCGCTCCCGTCACTCTGGTTAGGTTGGCATGGAAAAAAACGCTCTCGGGTGCTTTAGAGTGCCGAGTTTATCACTGCGCATGAAGAAATGGCCACCTCCAACGTTTGGTTTATGTTTTATAAGCATTTTTAATTTCATTGCTTAAATCGCATTTTCTCGGCGAGCTGAGCACTTTTTCTGAATTGTGCCGCTCCCGTCACTCTGGTTAGGTTGGCATGGAAAAAAACGCTCTCGGGTGCTTTAGAGTGCCGAGTTTATCACTGCGCATGAAGAAATGACCACCTCCAACGTTTGGTTTATGTTTTATAAGCATTTTTAATTTTATTGCTTAAATCGCATTTTCTCGGCGAGCTGAGCACTTTTTCTGAATTGTGCCGCTCCCGTCACTCTGGTTAGGTTGGCATCGAAAAAAACGCTCTCGGGTGCTTTAGAGTGCCGAGTTTATCACTGCGCATGAAGAAATGACCACCTCCAACGTTTGGTTTATGTTTTATAAGCATTTTTAATTTTATTGCTTAAATCGCATTTTCTCGGCGAGCTAAGCACTTTTTCTGAATTGTGCCGCTCCCGTCACTCTGGTTAGGTTGGCATCGAAAAAAACGCTCTCGGGTGCTTTAGAGTGCCGAGTTTATCACTGCGCATGAAGAAATGACCAACTCCAACGTTTGGTTTATGTTTTATAAGCATTTTTAATTTTATTGCTTAAATCGCATTTTCTCGGCGAGCTGAGCACTTTTTCTGAATTGTGCCGCTCCCGTCACTCTGGTTAGGTTGGCATCGAAAAAAACGCTCTCGGGTGCTTTAGAGTGCCGAGTTTATCACTGCGCATGAAGAAATGACCACCTCCAACGTTTGGTTTATGTTTTATAAGCATTTTTAATTTTATTGCTTAAATCGCATTTTCTCGGCGAGCTGAGCACTTTTTCTGAATTGTGCCGCTCCCGTCACTCTGGTTAGGTTGGCATCGAAAAAAACGCTCTCGGGTGCTTTAGAGTGCCGAATTTATCACTGCGCATGAAGAAATGACCACCTCCAACGTTTGGTTTATGTTTTATAAGCATTTTTAATTTTATTGCTTAAATCGCATTTTCTCGGCGAGCTGAGCGCTTTTTCTGAATTGTGCCGCTCCCGTCACTCTGGTTAGGTTGGCATCGAAAAAAACGCTCTCGGGTGCTTTAGAGTGCCGAGTTTATCACTGCGCATGAAGAAATGACCACCTCCAACGTTTGGTTTATGTTTTATAAGCATTTTTAATTTTATTGCTTAAATCGCATTTTCTCGGCGAGCTGAGCGCTTTTTCTGAATTGTGCCGCTCCCGTCACTCTGGTTAGGTTGGCATCGAAAAAAACGCTCTCGGGTGCTTTAGAGTGCCGAGTTTATCACTGCGCATGAAGAAATGACCACCTCCAACGTTTGGTTTATGTTTTATAAGCATTTTTAATTTTATTGCTTAAATCGCATTTTCTCGGCAAGCTGAGCACTTTTTCTGAATTGTGCCGCTCCCGTCACTCTGGTTAGGTTGGCATCGAAAAAAACGCTCTCGGGTGCTTTAGAGTGCCGAGTTTATCACTGCGCATGAAGAAATGACCACCTCCAACGTTTGGTTTATGTTTTATAAGCATTTTTAATTTTATTGCTTAAATCGCATTTTCTCGGCGAGCTGAGCACTTTTTCTGAATTGTGCCGCTCCCGTCACTCTGGTTAGGTTGGCATCGAAAAAAACGCTCTCGGGTGCTTTAGAGTGCCGAGTTTATCACTGCGCATGAAGAAATGACCACCTCCAACGTTTGGTTTATGTTTTATAAGCATTTTTAATTTTATTGCTTAAATCGCATTTTCTCGGCGAGCTGAGCACTTTTTCTGAATTGTGCCGCTCCCGTCACTCTGGTTAGGTTGGCATCGAAAAAAACGCTCTCGGGTGCTTTAGAGTGCCGAATTTATCACTGCGCATGAAGAAATGACCACCTCCAACGTTTGGTTTATGTTTTATAAGCATTTTTAATTTTATTGCTTAAATCGCATTTTCTCGGCGAGCTGAGCGCTTTTTCTGAATTGTGCCGCTCCCGTCACTCTGGTTAGGTTGGCATCGAAAAAAACGCTCTCGGGTGCTTTAGAGTGCCGAGTTTATCACTGCGCATGAAGAAATGACCACCTCCAACGTTTGGTTTATGTTTTATAAGCATGTTTAATTTTATTGCTTAAATCGCATTTTCTCGGCGAGCTGAGCACTTTTTCTGAATTGTGTCCGCTCCCGTCACTCTGGTTAGGTTGGCATCAAATAAAACGCTCTCGGGTGCTTTAGAGTGCCGAGTTTATCACTGCGCATGAAGAAATGACCACCTCCAACGTTTGGTTTATGTTTTATAAGCATTTTTAATTTTATTGCTTAAATCGCATTTTCTCGGCGAGCTGAGCACTTTTTCTGAATTGTGCCGCTCCCGTCACTCTGGTTAGGTTGGCATGGAAAAAAACGCTCTCGGGTGCTTTAGAGTGCCGAGTTTATCACTGCGCATGAAGAAATGACCACCTCCAACGTTTGGTTTATGTTTTATAAGCATTTTTAATTTTATTGCTTAAATCGCATTTTTTCGGCGAGCTGAGCACTTTTTCTGAATTGTGCCGCTCCCGTCACTCTGGTTAGGTTGGCATCGAAAAAAACGCTCTCGGGTGCTTTAGAGTGCCGAGTTTATCACTGCGCATGAAGAAATGACCACCTCCAACGTTTGGTTTATGTTTTATAAGCATTTTTAATTTTATTGCTTAAATCGCATTTTCTCGGCGAGCTGAGCACTTTTTCTGAATTGTGCCGCTCCCGTCACTCTGGTTAGGTTGGCATCGAAAAAAACGCTCTCGGGTGCTTTAGAGTGCCGAGTTTATCACTGCGCATGAAGAAATGACCAACTCCAACGTTTGGTTTATGTTTTATAAGCATTTTTAATTTTATTGCTTAAATCGCATTTTCTCGGCGAGCTGAGCACTTTTTCTGAATTGTGCCGCTCCCGTCACTCTGGTTAGGTTGGCATCGAAAAAAACGCTCTCGGGTGCTTTAGAGTGCCGAGTTTATCACTGCGCATGAAGAAATGACCACCTCCAACGTTTGGTTTATGTTTTATAAGCATTTTTAATTTTATTGCTTAACTCGCATTTTCTCGGCGAGGAGCACTTTTTCTGAATTGTGCCGCTCCCGTCACTCTGGTTAGGTTGGCATCGAAAAAAACGCTCTCGGGTGCTTTAGAGTGCCGAATTTATCACTGCGCATGAAGAAATGACCACCTCCAACGTTTGGTTTATGTTTTATAAGCATTTTTAATTTTATTGCTTAAATCGCATTTTCTCGGCGAGCTGAGCGCTTTTTCTGAATTGTGCCGCTCCCGTCACTCTGGTTAGGTTGGCATCGAAAAAAACGCTCTCGGGTGCTTTAGAGTGCCGAGTTTATCACTGCGCATGAAGAAATGACCACCTCCAACGTTTGGTTTATGTTTTATAAGCATTTTTAATTTTATTGCTTAAATCGCATTTTCTCGGCGAGCTGAGCGCTTTTTCTGAATTGTGCCGCTCCCGTCACTCTGGTTAGGTTGGCATCGAAAAAAACGCTCTCGGGTGCTTTAGAGTGCCGAGTTTATCACTGCGCATGAAGAAATGACCACCTCCAACGTTTGGTTTATGTTTTATAAGCATTTTTAATTTTATTGCTTAAATCGCATTTTCTCGGCAAGCTGAGCACTTTTTCTGAATTGTGCCGCTCCCGTCACTCTGGTTAGGTTGGCATCGAAAAAAACGCTCTCGGGTGCTTTAGAGTGCCGATTTTATCACTGCGCATGAAGAAATGACCACCTCCAACGTTTGGTTTATGTTTTATAAGCATTTTTAATTTTATTGCTTAAATCGCATTTTCTCGGCGAGCTGAGCACTTTTTCTGAATTGTGCCGCTCCCGTCACTCTGGTTAGGTTGGCATCGAAAAAAACGCTCTCGGGTGCTTTAGAGTGCCGAGTTTATCACCGCGCATGAAGAAATGACCACCTCCAACGTTTGGTTTATGTTTTATAAGCATTTTTAATTTTATTGCTTAAATCGCATTTTCTCGGCGAGCTGAGCGCTTTTTCTGAATTGTGCCGCTCCCGTCACTCTGGTTAGGTTGGCATCGAAAAAAACGCTCTTGGGTGCTTTAGAGTGCCGAGTTTATCACTGCGCATGAAGAAATGACCACCTCCAACGTTTGGTTTATGTTTTATAAGCATGTTTAATTTTATTGCTTAAATCGCATTTTCTCGGCGAGCTGAGCACTTTTTCTGAATTGTGCCGCTCCCGTCACTCTGGTTAGGTTGGCATCAAATAAAACGCTCTCGGGTGCTTTAGAGTGCCGAGTTTATCACTGCGCATGAAGAAATGACCACCTCCAACGTTTGGTTTATGTTTTATAAGCATTTTTAATTTTATTGCTTAAATCGCATTTTCTCGGCGAGCTGAGCACTTTTTCTGAATTGTGCCGCTCCCGTCACTCTGGTTAGGTTGGCATCGAAAAAAACGCTCTCGGGTGCTTTAGAGTGCCGAGTTTATCACTGCGCATGAAGAAATGACCACCTCCAACGTTTGGTTTATGTTTTATAAGCATTTTTAATTTTATTTCTTAAATCGCATTTTCTCGGCGAGCTGAGCACTTTTTCTGAATTGTGCCGCTCCCGTCACTCTGGTTAGGTTGGCATGGGAAAAAACGCTCTCGGGTGCTTTAGAGTGCCGAGTTTATCACTGCGCATGAAGAAATGACCACCTCCAACGTTTGGTTTATGTTTTATAAGCATTTTTAATTTTATTGCTTAAATCGCATTTTCTCGGCGAGCTGAGCACTTTTTCTGAATTGTGCCGCTCCCGTCACTCTGGTTAGGTTGGCATGGAAAAAAACGCTCTCGGGTGCTTTAGAGTGCCGAGTTTATTACTGCGTAATAAGAAATGACCATCTACAACGTTTGGTTTATGTTTTATAAGCATTTTAAATTTTATTGCTTAAATCGCATTTTCTCGGCGAGCTGAGCACTTTTTCTGAATTGTGCCGCTCCCGTCACTCTGGTTAGGTTGGCATCGAAAAAAACGCTCTCGGGTGCTTTAGAGTGCCGAGTTTATCACTGCGCATGAAGAAATGACCACCTCCAACGTTTGGTTTATGTTTTATAAGCATTTTTAATTTTATTGCTTAAATCGCATTTTCTCGGCGAGCTGAGCACTTTTTCTGAATTGTGCCGCTCCCGTCACTCTGGTTAGGTTGGCATGGAAAAAAACGCTCTCGGGTGCTTTAGAGTGCCGAGTTTATCACTGTGCATGAAGAAATGACCACCTCCAACGTTTGGTTTATGTTTTATAAGCATTTTTAATTTTATTGCTTAAATCGCATTTTCTCGGCGAGCTGAGCGCTTTTTCTGAATTGTGCCGCTCCCGTCACTCTGGTTAGGTTGGCATCGAAAAAAACGCTCTCGGGTGCTTTAGAGTGCCGAGTTTATTACTGCGTAATAAGAAATGACCATTTACAACGTTTGGTTTATGTTTTATAAGCATTTTTAATTTTATTGCTTAAATCGCATTTTCTCGGCGAGCTGAGCACTTTTTCTGAATTGTGCCGCTCCCGTCACTCTGGTTAGGTTGGCATCGAAAAAAACGCTCTCGGGTGCTTTAGAGTGCCGAGTTTATCACTGTGCATGAAGAAATGACCACCTCCAACGTTTGGTTTATGTTTTATAAGCATTTTTAATTTTATTGCTTAAATCGCATTTTCTCGGCAAGCTGACCGCTTTTTCTGAATTGTGCCGCTCCCGTCACTCTGGTTAGGTTGGCATCGAAAAAAACGCTCTCGGGTGCTTTAGAGTGCCGACTTTATTACTGCGTAATAAGAAATGACCATCTACAACGTTTGGTTTATGTTTTATAAGCATTTTTAATTTTAATGCTTAAATCGCATTTTCTCGGCGAGCTGAGCACTTTTTCTGAATTGTGCCGCTCCCGTCACTCTGGTTAGGTTGGCATCGAAAAAAACGCTCTTGGGTGCTTTAGAGTGCCGAGTTTATCACTGCGCATGAAGAAATGACCACCTCCAACGTTTGGTTTATGTTTTATAAGCATTTTTAATTTTATTGCTTAAATCGCATTTTCTCGGCGAGCTGAGCACTTTTTCTGAATTGTGCCGCTCCCGTCACTCTGGTTAGGTTGGCATCGAAAAAAACGCTCTCGGGTGCTTTAGAGTGCCGAGTTTATCACTGCGCATGAAGAAATGACCAACTCCAACGTTTGGTTTATGTTTTATAAGCATTTTTAATTTTATTGCTTAAATCGCATTTTCTCGGCGAGCTGAGCACTTTTTCTGAATTGTGCCGCTCCCGTCACTCTGGTTAGGTTGGCATCGAAAAAAACGCTCTCGGGTGCTTTAGAGTGCCGAGTTTATCACTGCGCATGAAGAAATGACCACCTCCAACGTTTGGTTTATGTTTTATAAGCATTTTTAATTTTATTGCTTAAATCGCATTTTCTCGGCGAGCTGAGCACTTTTTCTGAATTGTGCCGCTCCCGTCACTCTGGTTAGGTTGGCATCGAAAAAAACGCTCTCGGGTGCTTTAGAGTGCCGAGTTTATCACTGCGCATGAAGAAATGACCACCTCCAACGTTTGGTTTATGTTTTATAAGCATTTTTAATTTTATTGCTTAAATCGCATTTTCTCGGCGAGCTGAGCACTTTTTCTGAATTGTGCCGCTCCCGTCACTCTGGTTAGGTTGGCATGGAAAAAAACGCTCTCGGGTGCTTTAGAGTGCCGAGTTTATCACTGCGCATGAAGAAATGGCCACCTCCAACGTTTGGTTTATGTTTTATAAGCATTTTTAATTTTATTGCTTAAATCGCATTTTCTCGGCGAGCTGAGCACTTTTTCTGAATTGTGCCGCTCCCGTCACTCTGGTTAGGTTGACATGGAAAAAAACGCTCTCGGGTGCTTTAGAGTGCCGAGTTTATTACTGCGTAATAAGAAATGACCATCTACAACGTTTGGTTTATGTTTTATAAGCATTTTAAATTTTATTGCTTAAATCGCATTTTCTCGGCGAGCTGAGCACTTTTTCTGAATTGTGCCGCTCCCGTCACTCTGGTTAGGTTGGCATCGAAAAAAACGCTCTCGGGTGCTTTAGAGTGCCGAGTTTATCACTGTGCATGAAGAAATGACCACCTCCAACGTTTGGTTTATGTTTTATAAGCATTTTTAATTTTATTGCTTAAATCGCATTTTCTCGGCGAGCTGAGCGCTTTTTCTGAATTGTGCCGCTCCCGTCACTCTGGTTAGGTTGGCATCGAAAAAAACGCTCTCGGGTGCTTTAGAGTGCCGAGTTTATTACTGCGTAATAAGAAATGACCATTTACAACGTTTGGTTTATGTTTTATAAGCATTTTTAATTTTATTGCTTAAATCGCATTTTCTCGGCGAGCTGAGCACTTTTTCTGAATTGTGCCGCTCCCGTCACTCTGGTTAGGTTGGCATCGAAAAAAACGCTCTCGGGTGCTTTAGAGTGCCGAGTTTATCACTGTGCATGAAGAAATGACAACCTCCAACGTTTGGTTTATGTTTTATAAGCATTTTTAATTTTATTGCTTAAATCGCATTTTCTCGGCGAGCTGAGCGCTTTTTCTGAATTGTGCCGCTCCCGTCACTCTGGTTAGGTTGGCATCGAAAAAAACGCTCTCGGGTGCTTTAGAGTGCCGACTTTATTACTGCGTAATAAGAAATGACCATCTACAACGTTTGGTTTATGTTTTATAAGCATTTTTAATTTTATTGCTTAAATCGCATTTTCTCGGCGAGCTGAGCACTTTTTCTGAATTGTGCCGCTCCCGTCACTCTGGTTAGGTTGGCATCGAAAAAAACGCTCTTGGGTGCTTTAGAGTGCCGAGTTTATCACTGCGCATGAAGAAATGACCACCTCCAACGTTTGGTTTATGTTTTATAAGCATTTTTAATTTTATTGCTTAAATCGCATTTTCTCGGCGAGCTGAGCACTTTTTCTGAATTGTGCCGCTCCCGTCACTCTGGTTAGGTTGGCATCGAAAAAAACGCTCTCGGGTGCTTTAGAGTGCCGAGTTTATCACTGCGCATGAAGAAATGACCAACTCCAACGTTTGGTTTATGTTTTATAGGCATTTTTAATTTTATTGCTTAAATCGCATTTTCTCGGCGAGCTGAGCACTTTTTCTGAATTGTGCCGCTCCCGTCACTCTGGTTAGGTTGGCATCGAAAAAAACGCTCTCGGGTGCTTTAGAGTGCCGAGTTTATCACTGCGCATGAAGAAATGACCACCTCCAACGTTTGGTTTATGTTTTATAAGCATTTTTAATTTTATTGCTTAAATCGCATTTTCTCGGCGAGCTGAGCGCTTTTTCTGAATTGTGCCGCTCCCGTCACTCTGGTTAGGTTGGCATCGAAAAAAACGCTCTCGGGTGCTTTAGAGTGCCGACTTTATTACTGCGTAATAAGAAATGACCATCTACAACGTTTGGTTTATGTTTTATAAGCATTTTTAATTTTATTGCTTAAATCGCATTTTCTCGGCGAGCTGAGCACTTTTTCTGAATTGTGCCGCTCCCGTCACTCTGGTTAGGTTGGCATCGAAAAAAACGCTCTTGGGTGCTTTAGAGTGCCGAGTTTATCACTGCACATGAAGAAATGACCACCTCCAACGTTTGGTTTATGTTTTATAAGCATTTTTAATTTTATTGCTTAAATCGCATTTTCTCGGCGAGCTGAGCACTTTTTCTGAATTGTGCCGCTCCCGTCACTCTGGTTAGGTTGGCATCGAAAAAAACGCTCTCGGGTGCTTTAGAGTGCCGAGTTTATCACTGCGCATGAAGAAATGACCAACTCCAACGTTTGGTTTATGTTTTATAAGCATTTTTAATTTTATTGCTTAAATCGCATTTTCTCGGCGAGCTGAGCACTTTTTCTGAATTGTGCCGCTCCCGTCACTCTGGTTAGGTTGGCATCGAAAAAAACGCTCTCGGGTGCTTTAGAGTGCCGAGTTTATCACTGCGCATGAAGAAATGACCACCTCCAACGTTTGGTTTATGTTTTATAAGCATTTTTAATTTTATTGCTTAAATCGCATTTTCTCGGCGAGCTGAGCACTTTTTCTGAATTGTGCCGCTCCCGTCACTCTGGTTAGGTTGGCATGGAAAAAAACGCTCTCGGGTGCTTTAGAGTGCTGAGTTTATTACTGGGTAATAAGAAATGACCATCTACAACGTTTGGTTTATGTTTTATAAGCATTTTAAATTTTATTGCTTAAATCGCATTTTCTCGGCGAGCTGAGCACTTTTTCTGAATTGTGCCGCTCCCGTCACTCTGGTTAGGTTGGCATCGAAAAAAACGCTCTCGGGTGCTTTAGAGTGCCGAGTTTATCACTGCGCATGAAGAAATGACCACCTCCAACGTTTGGTTTATGTTTTATAAGCATTTTTAATTTTATTGCTTAAATTGCATTTTCTCGGCGAGCTGAGCGCTTTTTCTGAATTGTGCCGCTCCCGTCACTCTGGTTAGGTTGGCATCGAAAAAAACGCTCTCGGGTGCTTTAGAGTGCCGAGTTTATCACTGCGCATGAAGAAATGACCACCTCCAACGTTTGGTTTATGTTTTATAAGCATTTTTAATTTTATTGCTTAAATCGCATTTTCTCGGCGAGCTGAGCGCTTTTTCTGAATTGTGCCGCTCCCGTCACTCTGGTTAGGTTGGCATCGAAAAAAACGCTCTCGGGTGCTTTAGAGTGCCGAGTTTATCACTGCGCATGAAGAAATGACCACCTCCAACGTTTGGTTTATGTTTTATAAGCATTTTTAATTTTATTGCTTAAATCGCATTTTCTCGGCGAGCTGAGCACTTTTTCTGAATTGTGCCGCTCCCGTCACTCTGGTTAGGTTGGCATCGAATAAAACGCTCTCGGGTGCTTTAGAGTGCCGAGTTTATCACTGCGCATGAAGAAATGACCACCTCCAACGTTTGGTTTATGTTTTATAAGCATTTTTAATTTTATTGCTTAAATCGCATTTTCTCGGCGAGCTGAGCACTTTTTCTGAATTGTGCCGCTCCCGTCACTCTGGTTAGGTTGGCATCGAAAAAAACGCTCTCGGGTGCTTTAGAGTGCCGAGTTTATCACTGCGCATGAAGAAATGACCACCTCCAACGTTTGGTTTATGTTTTATAAGCATTTTTAATTTTATTGCTTAAATCGCATTTTCTCGGCGAGCTGAGCACTTTTTCTGAATTGTGCCGCTCCCGTCACTCTGGTTAGGTTGGCATCGAAAAAAACGCTCTCGGGTGCTTTAGAGTGCCGAGTTTATCACTGTGCATGAAGAAATGACCACCTCCAACGTTTGGTTTATGTTTTATAAGCATTTTTAATTTTATTGCTTAAATCGCATTTTCTCGGCGAGCTGAGCACTTTTTCTGAATTGTGCCGCTCCCGTCACTCTGGTTAGGTTGGCATGGAAAAAAACGCTCTCGGGTGCTTTAGAGTGCCGAGTTTATCACTGCACATGAAGAAATGACCACCTCCAACGTTTGGTTTATGTTTTATAAGCATTTTTAATTTTATTGCTTAAATCGCATTTTCTCGGCGAGCTGAGCACTTTTTCTGAATTGTGCCGCTCCCGTCACTCTGGTTAGGTTGGCATCGAAAACAACGCTCTCGGGTGCTTTAGAGTGCCGAGTTTATCACTGCGCATGAAGAAATGACCACCTCCAACGTTTGGTTTATGTTTTATAAGCATTTTTAATTTTATTGCTTAAATCGCATTTTCTCGGCGAGCTGAGCACTTTTTCTGAATTGTGCCGCTCCCGTCACTCTGGTTAGGTTGGCATCAAATAAAACGCTCTCGGGTGCTTTAGAGTGCCGAGTTTATCACTGCGCATGAAGAAATGACCACCTCCAACGTTTGGTTTATGTTTTATAAGCATTTTTAATTTTATTGCTTAAATCGCATTTTCTCGGCGAGCTGAGCACTTTTTCTGAATTGTGCCGCTCCCGTCACTCTGGTTAGGTTGGCATCGAAAAAAACGCTCTCGGGTGCTTTAGAGTGCCGAGTTTATCACTGCGCATGAAGAAATGACCACCTCCAACGTTTGGTTTATGTTTTATAAGCATTTTTAATTTTATTTCTTAAATCGCATTTTCTCGGCGAGCTGAGCACTTTTTCTGAATTGTGCCGCTCCCGTCACTCTGGTTAGGTTGGCATGGAAAAAAACGCTCTCGGGTGCTTTAGAGTGCCGAGTTTATCACTGCGCATGAAGAAATGACCACCTCCAACGTTTGGTTTATGTTTTATAAGCATTTTTAATTTTATTGCTTAAATCGCATTTTCTCGGCGAGCTGAGCACTTTTTCTGAATTGTGCCGCTCCCGTCACTCTGGTTAGGTTGGCATGGAAAAAAACGCTCTCGGGTGCTTTAGAGTGCTGAGTTTATTACTGGGTAATAAGAAATGACCATCTACAACGTTTGGTTTATGTTTTATAAGCATTTTTAATTTTATTGCTTAAATCGCATTTTCTCGGCGAGCTGAGCACTTTTTCTGAATTGTGCCGCTCCCGTCACTCTGGTTAGGTTGGCATGGAAAAAAACGCTCTCGGGTGCTTTAGAGTGCCGAGTTTATCACTGCACATGAAGAAATGACCACCTCCAACGTTTGGTTTATGTTTTATAAGCATTTTTAATTGTATTGCTTAAATCGCATTTTCTCGGCGAGCTGAGCACTTTTTCTGAATTGTGCCGCTCCCGTCACTCTGGTTAGGTTGGCATGGAAAAAAACGCTCTCGGGTGCTTTAGAGTGCCGAGTTTATTACTGCGTAATAAGAAATGACCATCTACAACGTTTGGTTTATGTTTTATAAGCATTTTTAATTTTATTGCTTAAATCGCATTTTCTCGGCGAGCTGAGCACTTTTTCTGAATTGTGCCGCTCCCGTCACTCTGGTTAGGTTGGCATCGAAAAAAACGCTCTCGGGTGCTTTAGAGTGCCGAGTTTATCACTGCGCATGAAGAAATGACCACCTCCAACGTTTGGTTTATGTTTTATAAGCATTTTTAATTTTATTGCTTAAATCGCATTTTCTCGGCGAGCTGAGCTTTTCTGAATTGTGCCGCTCCCGTCACTCTGGTTAGGTTGGCATGGAAAAAAACGCTCTCGGGTGCTTTAGAGTGCCGAGTTTATCACCGCGCATGAAGAAATGACCACCTCCAACGTTTGGTTTATGTTTTATAAGCATTTTTAATTTTATTGCTTAAATCGCATTTTCTCGGCGAGCTGAGCGCTTTTTCTGAATTGTGCCGCTCCCGTCACTCTGGTTAGGTTGGCATCGAATAAAACGCTCTCGGGTGCTTTAGAGTGCCGAGTTTATCACTGCGCATGAAGAAATGACCACCTCCAACGTTTGGTTTATGTTTTATAAGCATTTTTAATTTTATTGCTTAAATCGCATTTTCTCGGCGAGCTGAGCACTTTTTCTGAATTGTGCCGCTCCCGTCACTCTGGTTAGGTTGGCATGGAAAAAAACGCTCTCGGGTGCTTTAGAGTGCTGAGTTTATTACTGGGTAATAAGAAATGACCATCTACAACGTTTGGTTTATGTTTTATAAGCATTTTTAATTTTATTGCTTAAATCGCATTTTCTCGGCGAGCTGAGCACTTTTTCTGAATTGTGCCGCTCCCGTCACTCTGGTTAGGTTGGCATGGAAAAAAACGCTCTCGGGTGCTTTAGAGTGCCGAGTTTATCACTGCACATGAAGAAATGACCACCTCCAACGTTTGGTTTATGTTTTATAAGCATTTTTAATTGTATTGCTTAAATCGCATTTTCTCGGCGAGCTGAGCACTTTTTCTGAATTGTGCCGCTCCCGTCACTCTGGTTAGGTTGGCATGGAAAAAAACGCTCTCGGGTGCTTTAGAGTGCCGAGTTTATTACTGCGTAATAAGAAATGACCATCTACAACGTTTGGTTTATGTTTTATAAGCATTTTTAATTTTATTGCTTAAATCGCATTTTCTCGGCGAGCTGAGCACTTTTTCTGAATTGTGCCGCTCCCGTCACTCTGGTTAGGTTGGCATCGAAAAAAACGCTCTCGGGTGCTTTAGAGTGCCGAGTTTATCACTGCGCATGAAGAAATGACCACCTCCAACGTTTGGTTTATGTTTTATAAGCATTTTTAATTTTATTGCTTAAATCGCATTTTCTCGGCGAGCTGAGCTTTTCTGAATTGTGCCGCTCCCGTCACTCTGGTTAGGTTGGCATGGAAAAAAACGCTCTCGGGTGCTTTAGAGTGCCGAGTTTATCACCGCGCATGAAGAAATGACCACCTCCAACGTTTGGTTTATGTTTTATAAGCATTTTTAATTTTATTGCTTAAATCGCATTTTCTCGGCGAGCTGAGCGCTTTTTCTGAATTGTGCCGCTCCCGTCACTCTGGTTAGGTTGGCATCGAATAAAACGCTCTCGGGTGCTTTAGAGTGCCGAGTTTATCACTGCGCATGAAGAAATGACCACCTCCAACGTTTGGTTTATGTTTTATAAGCATTTTTAATTTTATTGCTTAAATCGCATTTTCTCGGCGAGCTGAGCACTTTTTCTGAATTGTGCCGCTCCCGTCACTCTGGTTAGGTTGGCATGGAAAAAAACGCTCTCGGGTGCTTTAGAGTGCCGAGTTTATTACTGCGTAATAAGAAATGACCATCTACAACGTTTGGTTTATGTTTTATAAGCATTTTTAATTTTATTGCTTAAATCGCATTTTCTCGGCGAGCTGAGCACTTTTTCTGAATTGTGCCGCTCCCGTCACTCTGGTTAGGTTGGCATGGAAAAAAACGCTCTCGGGTGCTTTAGAGTGCCGAGTTTATCACTGCGCATGAAGAAATGACCACCTCCAACGTTTGGTTTATGTTTTATAAGCATTTTTAATTTTATTGCTTAAATCGCATTTTCTCGGCGAGCTGAGCACTTTTTCTGAATTGTGCCGCTCCCGTCACTCTGGTTAGGTTGGCATCGAAAAAAACGCTCTCGGGTGCTTTAGAGTGCCGAGTTTATCACTGCGCATGAAGAAATGACCACCTCCAACGTTTGGTTTATGTTTTATAAGCATTTTTAATTTTATTGCTTAAATCGCATTTTCTCGGCGAGCTGAGCACTTTTTCTGAATTGTGCCGCTCCCGTCACTCTGGTTAGGTTGGCATGGAAAAAAACGCTCTCGGGTGCTTTAGAGTGCCGAGTTTATCACTGTGCATGAAGAAATGACCACCTCCAACCTTTGGTTTATGTTTTATAACATTTTTAATTTTATTGCTTAAATCGCATTTTCTCGGCGAGCTGAGCACTTTTTCTGAATTGTGCCGCTCCTGTCACTCTGGTTAGGTTGGCATGGAAAAAAACGCTCTCGGGTGCTTTAGAGTGCCGAGTTTATCACTGCGCATGAAGAAATGACCACCTCCAACGTTTGGTTTATGTTTTATAAGCATTTTTAATTTTATTGCTTAAATCGCATTTTCTCGGCGAGCTGAGCACTTTTTCTGAATTGTGCCGCTCCCGTCACTCTGGTTAGGTTGGCATGGAAAAAAACGCTCTCGGGTGCTTTAGAGTGCCGAGTTTATCACTGTGCATGAAGAAATGACCACCTCCAACGTTTGGTTTATGTTTTATAAGCATTTTTAATTTTATTGCTTAAATCGCATTTTCTCGGCGAGCTGAGCACTTTTTCTGAATTGTGCCGCTCCCGTCACTCTGGTTAGGTTGGCATGGAAAAAAACGCTCTCGGGTGCTTTAGAGTGCCGAGTTTATTACTGCGTAATAAGAAATGACCATCTACAACGTTTGGTTTATGTTTTATAAGCATTTTTAATTTTATTGCTTAAATCGCATTTTCTCGGCGAGCTGAGCACTTTTTCTGAATTGTGCCGCTCCCGTCACTCTGTTTAGGTTGGCATGGAAAAAAACGCTCTCGGGTGCTTTAGAGTGCCGAGTTTATCACTGCGCATGAAGAAAAGACCACCTCCAACGTTTGGTTTATGTTTTATAAGCATTTTTAATTTTATTGCTTAAATCGCATTTTCTCGGCGAGCTGAGCACTTTTTCTGAATTGTGCCGCTCCTGTCACTCTGGTTAGGTTGGCATGGAAAAAAACGCTCTCGGGTGCTTTAGAGTGCCGAGTTTATCACTGCGCATGAAGAAATGACCACCTCCAACGTTTGGTTTATGTTTTATAAGCATTTTTAATTTTATTGCTTAAATCGCATTTTCTCGGCGAGCTGAGCACTTTTTCTGAATTGTGCCGCTCCCGTCACTCTGGTTAGGCATGGAAAAAAACGCTCTCGGGTGCTTTAGAGTGCCGAGTTTATTACTGCGTAATAAGAAATGACCATCTACAACGTTTGGTTTATGTTTTATAAGCATTTTTAATTTTATTGCTTAAATCGCATTTTCTCGGCGAGCTGAGCACTTTTTCTGAATTGTGCCGCTCCCGTCACTCTGGTTAGGTTGGCATCGAAAAAAACGCTCTCGGGTGCTTTAGAGTGCCGAGTTTATCACTGCGCATGAAGAAATGACCACCTCCAACGTTTGGTTTATGTTTTATAAGCATTTTTAATTTTATTGCTTAAATCGCATTTTCTCGGCGAGCTGAGCTTTTCTGAATTGTGCCGCTCTCGTCACTCTGGTTAGGTTGGCATGGAAAAAAACGCTCTCGGGTGCTTTAGAGTGCCGAGTTTATCACCGCGCATGAAGAAATGACCACCTCCAACGTTTGGTTTATGTTTTATAAGCATTTTTAATTTTATTGCTTAAATCGCATTTTCTCGGCGAGCTGAGCGCTTTTTCTGAATTGTGCCGCTCCCGTCACTCTGGTTAGGTTGGCATCGAATAAAACGCTCTCGGGTGCTTTAGAGTGCCGAGTTTATCACTGCGCATGAAGAAATGACCACCTCCAACGTTTGGTTTATGTTTTATAAGCATTTTTAATTTTATTGCTTAAATCGCATTTTCTCGGCGAGCTGAGCACTTTTTCTGAATTGTGCCGCTCCCGTCACTCTGGTTAGGTTGGCATGGAAAAAAACGCTCTCGGGTGCTTTAGAGTGCCGAGTTTATTACTGCGTAATAAGAAATGACCATCTACAACGTTTGGTTTATGTTTTATAAGCATTTTTAATTTTATTGCTTAAATCGCATTTTCTCGGCGAGCTGAGCACTTTTTCTGAATTGTGCCGCTCCCGTCACTCTGGTTAGGTTGGCATGGAAAAAAACGCTCTCGGGTGCTTTAGAGTGCCGAGTTTATCACTGCGCATGAAGAAATGACCACCTCCAACGTTTGGTTTATGTTTTATAAGCATTTTTAATTTTATTGCTTAAATCGCATTTTCTCGGCGAGCTGAGCACTTTTTCTGAATTGTGCCGCTCCCGTCACTCTGGTTAGGTTGGCATCGAAAAAAACGCTCTCGGGTGCTTTAGAGTGCCGAGTTTATCACTGCGCATGAAGAAATGACCACCTCCAACGTTTGGTTTATGTTTTATAAGCATTTTTAATTTTATTGCTTAAATCGCATTTTCTCGGCGAGCTGAGCACTTTTTCTGAATTGTGCCGCTCCCGTCACTCTGGTTAGGTTGGCATGGAAAAAAACGCTCTCGGGTGCTTTAGAGTGCCGAGTTTATCACTGTGCATGAAGAAATGACCACCTCCAACCTTTGGTTTATGTTTTATAACATTTTTAATTTTATTGCTTAAATCGCATTTTCTCGGCGAGCTGAGCACTTTTTCTGAATTGTGCCGCTCCTGTCACTCTGGTTAGGTTGGCATGGAAAAAAACGCTCTCGGGTGCTTTAGAGTGCCGAGTTTATCACTGCGCATGAAGAAATGACCACCTCCAACGTTTGGTTTATGTTTTATAAGCATTTTTAATTTTATTGCTTAAATCGCATTTTCTCGGCGAGCTGAGCACTTTTTCTGAATTGTGCCGCTCCCGTCACTCTGGTTAGGTTGGCATGGAAAAAAACGCTCTCGGGTGCTTTAGAGTGCCGAGTTTATCACTGTGCATGAAGAAATGACCACCTCCAACGTTTGGTTTATGTTTTATAAGCATTTTTAATTTTATTGCTTAAATCGCATTTTCTCGGCGAGCTGAGCACTTTTTCTGAATTGTGCCGCTCCCGTCACTCTGGTTAGGTTGGCATGGAAAAAAACGCTCTCGGGTGCTTTAGAGTGCCGAGTTTATTACTGCGTAATAAGAAATGACCATCTACAACGTTTGGTTTATGTTTTATAAGCATTTTTAATTTTATTGCTTAAATCGCATTTTCTCGGCGAGCTGAGCACTTTTTCTGAATTGTGCCGCTCCCGTCACTCTGTTTAGGTTGGCATGGAAAAAAACGCTCTCGGGTGCTTTAGAGTGCCGAGTTTATCACTGCGCATGAAGAAAAGACCACCTCCAACGTTTGGTTTATGTTTTATAAGCATTTTTAATTTTATTGCTTAAATCGCATTTTCTCGGCGAGCTGAGCACTTTTTCTGAATTGTGCCGCTCCTGTCACTCTGGTTAGGTTGGCATGGAAAAAAACGCTCTCGGGTGCTTTAGAGTGCCGAGTTTATCACTGCGCATGAAGAAATGACCACCTCCAACGTTTGGTTTATGTTTTATAAGCATTTTTAATTTTATTGCTTAAATCGCATTTTCTCGGCGAGCTGAGCACTTTTTCTGAATTGTGCCGCTCCCGTCACTCTGGTTAGGTTGGCATGGAAAAAAACGCTCTCGGGTGCTTTAGAGTGCCGAGTTTATCACTGCGCATGAAGAAATTGCCACCTCCAACGTTTGGTTTATGTTTTATAAGCATTTTTAATTTTATTGCTTAAATCGCATTTTCTCGGCGAGCTGAGCACTTTTTCTGAATTGTGCCGCTCCCGTCACTCTGGTTAGGTTGGCATCGAAAAAAACGCTCTCGGGTGCTTTAGAGTGCCGAGTTTATCACTGCGCATGAAGAAATGACCACCTCCAACGTTTGGTTTATGTTTTATAAGCATTTTTAATTTTATTGCTTAAATCGCATTTTCTCGGCGAGCTGAGCACTTTTTCTGAATTGTGCCGCTCCCGTCACTCTGGTTAGGTTGGCATGGAAAAAATCGCTCTCGGGTGCTTTAGAGTGCCGAGTTTATTACTGCGTAATAAGAAATGACCATCTACAACGTTTGGTTTATGTTTTATAAGCATTTTTAATTGTATTGCTTAAATCGCATTTTCTCGGCGAGCTGAGCACTTTTTCTGAATTGTGCCGCTCCCGTCACTCTGTTTAGGTTGGCATGGAAAAAAACGCTCTCGGGTGCTTTAGAGTGCCGAGTTTATCACTGCGCATGAAGAAATGACCACCTCCAACGTTTGGTTTATGTTTTATAAGCATTTTTAATTTTATTGCTTAAATCGCATTTTCTCGGCGAGCTGAGCGCTTTTTCTGAATTGTGCCGCTCCCGTCACTCTGGTTAAGTTGGCATCGAAAAAAACGCTCTCGGGTGCTTTAGAGTGCCGAGTTTATCACTGCGCATGAAGAAATGACCACCTCCAACGTTTGGTTTATGTTTTATAAGCATTTTTAATTTTATTGCTTAAATCGCATTTTCTCGGCGAGCTGAGCACTTTTTCTGAATTGTGCCGCTCCCGTCACTCTGGTTAGGTTGGCATCGAAAAAAACGCTCTCGGGTGCTTTAGAGTGCCGAGTTTATCACTGCGCATGAAGAAATGACCACCTCCAACGTTTGGTTTATGTTTTATAAGCATTTTTAATTTTATTGCTTAAATCGCATTTTCTCGGCGAGCTGAGCACTTTTTCTGAATTGTGCCGCTCCCGTCACTCTGGTTAGGTTGGCATCGAAAAAAACGCTCTCGGGTGCTTTAGAGTGCCGAGTTTATCACCGCGCATGAAGAAATGACCACCTCCAACGTTTGGTTTATGTTTTATAAGCATTTTTAATTTTATTGCTTAAATCGCATTTTCTCGGCGAGCTGAGCGCTTTTTCTGAATTGTGCCGCTCCCGTCACTCTGGTTAGGTTGGCATCGAAAAAAAACGCTCTTGGGTGCTTTAGAGTGCCGAGTTTATCACTGCGCATGAAGAAATGACCACCTCCAACGTTTGGTTTATGTTTTATAAGCATTTTTAATTTTATTGCTTAAATCGCATTTTCTCGGCGAGCTGAGCACTTTTTCTGAATTGTGCCGCTCCCGTCACTCTGGTTAGGTTGGCATCAAATAAAACGCTCTCGGGTGCTTTAGAGTGCCGAGTTTATCACTGCGCATGAAGAAATGACCACCTCCAACGTTTGGTTTATGTTTTATAAGCATTTTTAATTTTATTGCTTAAATCGCATTTTCTCGGCGAGCTGAGCACTTTTTCTGAATTGTGCCGCTCCCGTCACTCTGGTTAGGTTGGCATCGAAAAAAACGCTCTCGGGTGCTTTAGAGTGCCGAGTTTATCACTGCGCATGAAGAAATGACCACCTCCAACGTTTGGTTTATGTTTTATAAGCATTTTTAATTTTATTTCTTAAATCGCATTTTCTCGGCGAGCTGAGCACTTTTTCTGAATTGTGCCGCTCCCGTCACTTTGGTTAGGTTGGCATGGAAAAAAACGCTCTCGGGTGCTTTAGAGTGCCGAGTTTATCACTGCGCATGAAGAAATGACCACCTCCAACGTTTGGTTTATGTTTTATAAGCATTTTTAATTTTATTGCTTAAATCGCATTTTCTCGGCGAGCTGAGCACTTTTTCTGAATTGTGCCGCTCCCGTCACTCTGGTTAGGTTGGCATGGAAAAAAACGCTCTCGGGTGCTTTAGAGTGCCGAGTTTATTACTGGGTAATAAGAAATTACCATCTACAACGTTTGGTTTATGTTTTATAAGCATTTTAAATTTTATTGCTTAAATCGCATTTTCTCGGCGAGCTGAGCACTTTTTCTGAATTGTGCCGCTCCCGTCACTCTGGTTAGGTTGGCATCGAAAAAAACGCTCTCGGGTGCTTTAGAGTGCCGAGTTTATCACTGCGCATGAAGAAATGACCACCTCCAACGTTTGGTTTATGTTTTATAAGCATTTTTAATTTTATTGCTTAAATCGCATTTTCTCGGCGAGCTGAGCGCTTTTTCTGAATTGTGCCGCTCCCGTCACTCTGGTTAGGTTGGCATCGAAAAAAACGCTCTCGGGTGCTTTAGAGTGCCGAGTTTATCACTGCGCATTAAGAAATGACCACCTCCAACGTTTGGTTTATGTTTTATAAGCATTTTTAATTTTATTGCTTAAATCGCATTTTCTCGGCGAGCTGAGCACTTTTTCTGAATTGTGCCGCTCCCGTCACTCTGGTTAGGTTGGCATCGAATAAAACGCTCTCGGGTGCTTTAGAGTGCCGAGTTTATCACTGCGCATGAAGAAATGACCACCTCCAACGTTTGGTTTATGTTTTATAAGCATTTTTAATTTTATTGCTTAAATCGCATTTTCTCGGCGAGCTGAGCACTTTTTCTGAATTGTGCCGCTCCCGTCACTCTGGTTAGGTTGGCATCGAAAAAAACGCTCTCGGGTGCTTTAGAGTGCCGAGTTTATCACTGCGCATGAAGAAATGACCACCTCCAACGTTTGGTTTATGTTTTATAAGCATTTTTAATTTTATTGCTTAAATCGCATTTTCTCGGCGAGCTGAGCACTTTTTCTGAATTGTGCCGCTCCCGTCACTCTGGTTAGGTTGGCATCGAAAAAAACGCTCTCGGGTGCTTTAGAGTGCCGAGTTTATCACTGTGCATGAAGAAATGACCACCTCCAACGTTTGGTTTATGTTTTATAAGCATTTTTAATTTTATTGCTTAAATCGCATTTTCTCGGCGAGCTGAGCGCTTTTTCTGAATTGTGCCGCTCCCGTCACTCTGGTTAGGTTGGCATGGAAAAAAACGCTCTCGGGTGCTTTAGAGTGCCGAATTTATCACTGCGCATGAAGAAATGACCACCTCCAACGTTTGGTTTATGTTTTATAAGCATTTTTAATTTTATTGCTTAAATCGCATTTTCTCGGCGAGCTGAGCGCTTTTTCTGAACTGTGCCGCTCCCGTCACTCTGGTTAGGTTGGCATCGAAAAAAACGCTCTCGGGTGCTTTAGAGTGCCGAGTTTATCACTGCGCATGAAGAAATGACCACCTCCAACGTTTGGTTTATGTTTTATAAGCATTTTTAATTTTATTGCTTAAATCGCATTTTCTCGGCGAGCTGAGCACTTTTTCTGAATTGTGCCGCTCCCGTCACTCTGGTTAGGTTGGCATCGAAAAAAACGCTCTCGGGTGCTTTAGAGTGCCGAGTTTATCACTGCGCATGAAGAAATGACCACCTCCAACGTTTGGTTTATGTTTTATAAGCATTTTTAATTTTATTGCTTAAATCGCATTTTCTCGGCGAGCTGAGCACTTTTTCTGAATTGTGCCGCTCCCGTCACTCTGGTTAGGTTGGCATCGAAAAAAACGCTCTCGGGTGCTTTAGAGTGCCGAGTTTATCACTGCGCATGAAGAAATGACCACCTCCAACGTTTGGTTTATGTTTTATAAGCATTTTTAATTTTATTGCTTAAATCGCATTTTCTCGGCGAGCTGAGCGCTTTTTCTGAATTGTGCCGCTCCCGTCACTCTGGTTAGGTTGGCATGGGAAAAAAAGCTCTCGGGTGCTTTAGAGTGCCGAGTTTATCACTGCGCATGAAGAAATGACCACCTCCAACGTTTGGTTTATGTTTTATAAGCATTTTTAATTTTATTGCTTAAATCGCATTTTCTCGGCGAGCTGAGCACTTTTTCTGAATTGTGCCGCTCCCGTCACTCTGGTTAGGTTGGCATCGAAAAAAACGCTCTCGGGTGCTTTAGAGTGCCGAGTTTATCACTGCGCATGAAGAAATGACCACCTCCAACGTTTGGTTTATGTTTTATAAGCATTTTTAATTTTATTGCTTAAATCGCATTTTCTCGGCGAGCTGAGCACTTTTTCTGAATTGTGCCGCTCCCGTCACTCTGGTTAGGTTGGCATCGAAAAAAACGCTCTCGGGTGCTTTAGAGTGCCGAGTTTATCACTGTGCATGAAGAAATGACCACCTCCAACGTTTGGTTTATGTTTTATAAGCATTTTTAATTTTATTGCTAAATCGCATTTTCTCGGCGAGCTGAGCACTTTTTCTGAATTGTGCCGCTCCCGTCACTCTGGTTAGGTTGGCATCGAAAAAAACGCTCTCGGGTGCTTTAGAGTGCCGAGTTTATCACTGCGCATGAAGAAATGACCACCTCCAACGTTTGGTTTATGTTTTATAAGCATTTTTAATTTTATTGCTTAAATCGCATTTTCTCGGCGAGCTGAGCACTTTTTCTGAATTGTGCCGCTCCCGTCACTCTGGTTAGGTTGGCATGGAAAAAAACGCTCTCGGGTGCTTTAGAGTGCCGAGTTTATTACTGCGTAATAAGAAATGACCATCTACAACGTTTGGTTTATGTTTTATAAGCATTTTTAATTTTATTGCTTAAATCGCATTTTCTCGGCGAGCTGAGCACTTTTTCTGAATTGTGCCGCTCCCGTCACTCTGTTTAGGTTGGCATGGAAAAAAACGCTCTCGGGTGCTTTAGAGTGCCGAGTTTATCACTGCACATGAAGAAAAGACCACCTCCAACGTTTGGTTTATGTTTTATAAGCATTTTTAATTTTATTGCTTAAATCGCATTTTCTCGGCGAGCTGAGCGCTTTTTCTGAATTGTGCCGCTCCCGTCACTCTGGTTAGGTTGGCATCGAAAAAAACGCTCTCGGGTGCTTTAGAGTGCCGAGTTTATTACTGCGTAATAAGAAATGACCATTTACAACGTTTGGTTTATGTTTTATAAGCATTTTTAATTTTATTGCTTAAATCGCATTTTCTCGGCGAGCTGAGCACTTTTTCTGAATTGTGCCGCTCCCGTCACTCTGGTTAGGTTGGCATCGAAAAAAACGCTCTCGGGTGCTTTAGAGTGCCGAGTTTATCACTGCGCATGAAGAAATGACCACCTCCAACGTTTGGTTTATGTTTTATAAGCATTTTTAATTTTATTGCTTAAATCGCATTTTCTCGGCGAGCTGAGCACTTTTTCTGAATTGTGCCGCTCCCGTCACTCTGGTTAGGTTGGCATCGAAAAAAACGCTCTCGGGTGCTTTAGAGTGCCGAGTTTATCACTGCGCATGAAGAAATGACCACCTCCAACGTTTGGTTTATGTTTTATAAGCATTTTTAATTTTATTGCTTAAATCGCATTTTCTCGGCGAGCTGAGCGCTTTTTCTGAATTGTGCCGCTCCCGTCACTCTGGTTAGGTTGGCATCGAAAAAAACGCTCTCGGGTGCTTTAGAGTGCCGAGTTTATCACTGCGCATGAAGAAATGACCACCTCCAACGTTTGGTTTATGTTTTATAAGCATTTTTAATTTTATTGCTTAAATCGCATTTTCTCGGCGAGCTGAGCACTTTTTCTGAATTGTGCCGCTCCCGTCACTCTGGTTAGGTTGGCATGGAAAAAAACGCTCTCGGGTGCTTTAGAGTGCCGAGTTTATCACTGTGCATGAAGAAATGACCACCTCCAACGTTTGGTTTATGTTTTATAAGCATTTTTAATTTTATTGCTTAAATCGCATTTTCTCGGCGAGCTGAGCACTTTTTCTGAATTGTGCCGCTCCCGTCACTCTGGTTAGGTTGGCATCGAAAAAAACGCTCTCGGGTGCTTTAGAGTGCCGAGTTTATCACTGTGCATGAAGAAATGACCACCTCCAACGTTTGGTTTATGTTTTATAAGCATTTTTAATTTTATTGCTTAAATCGCATTTTCTCGGCGAGCTGAGCGCTTTTTCTGAATTGTGCCGCTCCCGTCACTCTGGTTAGGTTGGCATCGAATAAAACGCTCTCGGGTGCTTTAGAGTGCCGAGTTTATCACTGCGCATGAAGAAATGACCACCTCCAACGTTTGGTTTATGTTTTATAAGCATTTTTAATTTTATTGCTTAAATCGCATTTTCTCGGCGAGCTGAGCACTTTTTCTGAATTGTGCCGCTCCCGTCACTCTGGTTAGGTTGGCATCGAAAAAAACGCTCTCGGGTGCTTTAGAGTGCCGAGTTTATCACTGCGCATGAAGAAATGACCAACTCCAACGTTTGGTTTATGTTTTATAAGCATTTTTAATTTTATTGCTTAAATCGCATTTTCTCGGCGAGCTGAGCACTTTTTCTGAATTGTGCCGCTCCCGTCACTCTGGTTAGGTTGGCATCGAAAAAAACGCTCTCGGGTGCTTTAGAGTGCCGAGTTTATCACTGCGCATGAAGAAATGACCACCTCCAACGTTTGGTTTATGTTTTATAAGCATTTTTAATTTTATTGCTTAAATCGCATTTTCTCGGCGAGCTGAGCACTTTTTCTGAATTGTGCCGCTCCCGTCACTCTGGTTAGGTTGGCATCGCATAAAACGCTCTCGGGTGCTTTAGAGTGCCGAGTTTATCACTGCGCATGAAGAAATGACCACCTCCAACGTTTGGTTTATGTTTTATAAGCATTTTTAATTTTATTGCTTAAATCGCATTTTCTCGGCGAGCTGAGCACTTTTTCTGAATTGTGCCGCTCCCGTCACTCTGGTTAGGTTGGCATCCAAAAAAACGCTCTCGGGTGCTTTAGAGTGCCGAGTTTATCACTGCGCATGAAGAAATGACCACCTCCAACGTTTGGTTTAGGTTTTATAAGCATTTTTAATTTTATTGCTTAAATCGCATTTTCTCGGCGAGCTGAGCACTTTTTCTGAATTGTGCCGCTCCCGTCACTCTGGTTAGGTTGGCATCGAAAAAAAGGCTCTCGGGTGCTTTAGAGTGCCGAGTTTATCACTGTGCATGAAGAAATGACCACCTCCAACGTTTGGTTTATGTTTTATAAGCATTTTTAATTTTATTGCTTAAATCGCATTTTCTCGGCGAGCTGAGCACTTTTTCTGAATTGTGCCGCTCCCGTCACTCTGGTTAGGTTGGCATGGAAAAAAACGCTCTCGGGTGCTTTAGAGTGCCGAGTTTATTACTGCGTAATAAGAAATGACCATCTACAACGTTTGGTTTATGTTTTATAAGCATTTTTAATTTTATTGCTTAAATCGCATTTTCTCGGCGAGCTGAGCACTTTTTCTGAATTGTGCCGCTCCCGTCACTCTGTTTAGGTTGGCATGGAAAAAAACGCTCTCGGGTGCTTTAGAGTGCCGAGTTTATCACTGCGCATGAAGAAAAGACCACCTCCAACGTTTGGTTTATGTTTTATAAGCATTTTTAATTTTATTGCTTAAATCGCATTTTCTCGGCGAGCTGAGCGCTTTTTCTGTATTGTGCCGCTCCCGTCACTCTGGTTAGGTTGGCATCGAAAAAACGCTCTCGGGTGCTTTAGAGTGCCGAGTTTATTACTGCGTAATAAGAAATGACCATTTACAACGTTTGGTTTATGTTTTATAAGCATTTTTAATTTTATTGCTTAAATCGCATTTTCTCGGCGAGCTGAGCACTTTTTCTGAATTGTGCCGCTCCCGTCACTCTGGTTAGGTTGGCATCGAAAAAAACGCTCTCGGGTGCTTTAGAGTGCCGAGTTTATCACTGTGCATGAAGAAATGACCACCTCCAACGTTTGGTTTATGTTTTATAAGCATTTTTAATTTTATTGCTTAAATCGCATTTTCTCGGCGAGCTGAGCGCTTTTTCTGAATTGTGCCGCTCCCGTCACTCTGGTTAGGTTGGCATCGAAAAAAACGCTCTCGGGTGCTTTAGAGTGCCGAGTTTATCACTGCGCATGAAGAAATGACCACCTCCAACGTTTGGTTTATGTTTTATAAGCATTTTTAATTTTATTGCTTAAATCGCATTTTCTCGGCGAGCTGAGCACTTTTTCTGAATTGTGCCGCTCCCGTCACTCTGGTTAGGTTGGCATCAAATAAAACGCTCTCGGGTGCTTTAGAGTGCCGAGTTTATCACTGCGCATGAAGAAATGACCACCTCCAACGTTTGGTTTATGTTTTATAAGCATTTTTAATTTTATTGCTTAAATCGCATTTTCTCGGCGAGCTGAGCACTTTTTCTGAATTGTGCCGCTCCCGTCACTCTGGTTAGGTTGGCATGGAAAAAAACGCTCTCGGGTGCTTTAGAGTGCCGAGTTTATCACTGCGCATGAAGAAATGACCACCTCCAACGTTTGGTTTATGTTTTATAAGCATTTTTAATTTTATTGCTTAAATCGCATTTTCTCGGCGAGCTGAGCACTTTTTCTGAATTGTGCCGCTCCCGTCACTCTGGTTAGGTTGGCATGGAAAAAAACGCTCTCGGGTGCTTTAGAGTGCCGAGTTTATTACTGCGTAATAAGAAATGACCATCTACAACGTTTGGTTTATGTTTTATAAGCATTTTAAATTGTATTGCTTAAATTGCATTTTCTCGGCGAGCTGAGCACTTTTTCTGAATTGTGCCGCTCGCGTCACTCTGGTTAGGTTGGCATCGAAAAAAACGCTCTCGGGTGCTTTAGAGTGCCGAGTTTATCACTGCGCATGAAGAAATGACCACCTCCAACGTTTGGTTTATGTTTTATAAGCATTTTTAATTTTATTGCTTAAATCGCATTTTCTCGGCGAGCTGAGCACTTTTTCTGAATTGTGCCGCTCCCGTCACTCTGGTTAGGTTGGCATGGAAAAAAACGCTCTCGGGTGCTTTAGAGTGCCGAGTTTATCACTGCGCATGAAGAAATGACCACCTCCAACGTTTGGTTTATGTTTTATAAGCATTTTTAATTTTATTGCTTAAATCGCATTTTCTCGGCGAGCTGAGCACTTTTTCTGAATTGTGCCGCTCCCGTCACTCTGGTTAGGTTGGCATGGAAAAAAACGCTCTCGGGTGCTTTAGAGTGCCGAGTTTATTACTGCGTAATAAGAAATGACCATCTACAACGTTTGGTTTATGTTTTATAAGCATTTTAAATTTTATTGCTTAAATTGCATTTTCTCGGCGAGCTGAGCACTTTTTCTGAATTGTGCCGCTCCCGTCACTCTGGTTAGGTTGGCATCGAAAAAAACGCTCTCGGGTGCTTTAGAGTGCCGAGTTTATCACTGCGCATGAAGAAATGACCACCTCCAACGTTTGGTTTATGTTTTATAAGCATTTTTAATTTTATTGCTTAAATCGCATTTTCTCGGCGAGCTGAGCACTTTTTCTGAATTGTGCCGCTCCCGTCACTCTGGTTAGGTTGGTATCGAAAAAAACGCTCTCGGGTGCTTTAGAGTGCCGAGTTTATTACTGCGCATTAAGAAATGACCACCTCCAACGTTTGGTTTATGTTTTATAAGCATTTTTAATTTTATTGCTTAAATCGCATTTTCTCGGCGAGCTGAGCACTTTTTCTGAATTGTGCCGCTCCCGTCACTCTGGTTAGGTTGGCATGGAAAAAAACGCTCTCGGGTTCTTTAGAGTGCCGAGTTTATCACCGCGCATGAAGAAATGACCACCTCCAACGTTTGGTTTATGTTTTATAAGCATTTTTAATTTTATTGCTTAAATCGCATTTTCTCGGCGAGCTGAGCGCTTTTTCTGAATTGTGCCGCTCCCGTCACTCTGGTTAGGTTGGCATCGAATAAAACGCTCTCGGGTGCTTTAGAGTGCCGAGTTTATCACTGCGCATGAAGAAATGACCACCTTCAACGTTTGGTTTATGTTTTATAAGCATTTTTAATTTTATTGCTTAAATCGCATTTTCTCGGCGAGCTGAGCACTTTTTCTGAATTGTGCCGCTCCCGTCACTCTGGTTAGGTTGGCATGGAAAAAAACGCTCTCGGGTGCTTTAGAGTGCCGAGTTTATTACTGCGTAATAAGAAATGACCATCTACAACGTTTGGTTTATGTTTTATAAGCATTTTTAATTTTATTGCTTAAATCGCATTTTCTCGGCGAGCTGAGCACTTTTTCTGAATTGTGCCGCTCCCGTCACTCTGGTTAGGTTGGCATCAAATAAAACGCTCTCGGGTGCTTTAGAGTGCCGAGTTTATCACTGCGCATGAAGAAATGACCACCTCCAACGTTTGGTTTATGTTTTATAAGCATTTTTAATTTTATTGCTTAAATCGCATTTTCTCGGCGAGCTGAGCACTTTTTCTGATTTGTGCCGCTCCCGTCACTCTGGTTAGGTTGGCATGGAAAAAAACGCTCTCGGGTGCTTTAGAGTGCCGAGTTTATCACTGCGCATGAAGAAAAGACCACCTCCAACGTTTGGTTTATGTTTTATAAGCATTTTTAATTTTATTGCTTAAATCGCATTTTCTCGGCGAGCTGAGCGCTTTTTCTGTATTGTGCCGCTCCCGTCACTCTGGTTAGGTTGGCATCGAAAAAACGCTCTCGGGTGCTTTAGAGTGCCGAGTTTATTACTGCGTAATAAGAAATGACCATTTACAACGTTTGGTTTATGTTTTATAAGCATTTTTAATTTTATTGCTTAAATCGCATTTTCTCGGCGAGCTGAGCACTTTTTCTGAATTGTGCCGCTCCCGTCACTCTGGTTAGGTTGGCATCGAAAAAAACGCTCTCGGGTGCTTTAGAGTGCCGAGTTTATCACTGTGCATGAAGAAATGACCACCTCCAACGTTTGGTTTATGTTTTATAAGCATTTTTAATTTTATTGCTTAAATCGCATTTTCTCGGCGAGCTGAGCGCTTTTTCTGAATTGTGCCGCTCCCGTCACTCTGGTTAGGTTGGCATCGAAAAAAACGCTCTCGGGTGCTTTAGAGTGCCGAGTTTATCACTGCGCATGAAGAAATGACCACCTCCAACGTTTGGTTTATGTTTTATAAGCATTTTTAATTTTATTGCTTAAATCGCATTTTCTCGGCGAGCTGAGCACTTTTTCTGAATTGTGCCGCTCCCGTCACTCTGGTTAGGTTGGCATCAAATAAAACGCTCTCGGGTGCTTTAGAGTGCCGAGTTTATCACTGCGCATGAAGAAATGACCACCTCCAACGTTTGGTTTATGTTTTATAAGCATTTTTAATTTTATTGCTTAAATCGCATTTTCTCGGCGAGCTGAGCACTTTTTCTGAATTGTGCCGCTCCCGTCACTCTGGTTAGGTTGGCATGGAAAAAAACGCTCTCGGGTGCTTTAGAGTGCCGAGTTTATCACTGCGCATGAAGAAATGACCACCTCCAACGTTTGGTTTATGTTTTATAAGCATTTTTAATTTTATTGCTTAAATCGCATTTTCTCGGCGAGCTGAGCACTTTTTCTGAATTGTGCCGCTCCCGTCACTCTGGTTAGGTTGGCATGGAAAAAAACGCTCTCGGGTGCTTTAGAGTGCCGAGTTTATTACTGCGTAATAAGAAATGACCATCTACAACGTTTGGTTTATGTTTTATAAGCATTTTAAATTTTATTGCTTAAATTGCATTTTCTCGGCGAGCTGAGCACTTTTTCTGAATTGTGCCGCTCGCGTCACTCTGGTTAGGTTGGCATCGAAAAAAACGCTCTCGGGTGCTTTAGAGTGCCGAGTTTATCACTGCGCATGAAGAAATGACCACCTCCAACGTTTGGTTTATGTTTTATAAGCATTTTTAATTTTATTGCTTAAATCGCATTTTCTCGGCGAGCTGAGCACTTTTTCTGAATTGTGCCGCTCCCGTCACTCTGGTTAGGTTGGCATGGAAAAAAACGCTCTCGGGTGCTTTAGAGTGCCGAGTTTATCACTGCGCATGAAGAAATGACCACCTCCAACGTTTGGTTTATGTTTTATAAGCATTTTTAATTTTATTGCTTAAATCGCATTTTCTCGGCGAGCTGAGCACTTTTTCTGAATTGTGCCGCTCCCGTCACTCTGGTTAGGTTGGCATGGAAAAAAACGCTCTCGGGTGCTTTAGAGTGCCGAGTTTATTACTGCGTAATAAGAAATGACCATCTACAACGTTTGGTTTATGTTTTATAAGCATTTTAAATTTTATTGCTTAAATTGCATTTTCTCGGCGAGCTGAGCACTTTTTCTGAATTGTGCCGCTCCCGTCACTCTGGTTAGGTTGGCATCGAAAAAAACGCTCTCGGGTGCTTTAGAGTGCCGAGTTTATCACTGCGCATGAAGAAATGACCACCTCCAACGTTTGGTTTATGTTTTATAAGCATTTTTAATTTTATTGCTTAAATCGCATTTTCTCGGCGAGCTGAGCACTTTTTCTGAATTGTGCCGCTCCCGTCACTCTGGTTAGGTTGGTATCGAAAAAAACGCTCTCGGGTGCTTTAGAGTGCCGAGTTTATTACTGCGCATTAAGAAATGACCACCTCCAACGTTTGGTTTATGTTTTATAAGCATTTTTAATTTTATTGCTTAAATCGCATTTTCTCGGCGAGCTGAGCACTTTTTCTGAATTGTGCCGCTCCCGTCACTCTGGTTAGGTTGGCATGGAAAAAAACGCTCTCGGGTTCTTTAGAGTGCCGAGTTTATCACCGCGCATGAAGAAATGACCACCTCCAACGTTTGGTTTATGTTTTATAAGCATTTTTAATTTTATTGCTTAAATCGCATTTTCTCGGCGAGCTGAGCGCTTTTTCTGAATTGTGCCGCTCCCGTCACTCTGGTTAGGTTGGCATCGAATAAAACGCTCTCGGGTGCTTTAGAGTGCCGAGTTTATCACTGCGCATGAAGAAATGACCACCTCCAACGTTTGGTTTATGTTTTATAAGCATTTTTAATTTTATTGCTTAAATCGCATTTTCTCGGCGAGCTGAGCACTTTTTCTGAATTGTGCCGCTCCCGTCACTCTGGTTAGGTTGGCATGGAAAAAAACGCTCTCGGGTGCTTTAGAGTGCCGAGTTTATTACTGCGTAATAAGAAATGACCATCTACAACGTTTGGTTTATGTTTTATAAGCATTTTTAATTTTATTGCTTAAATCGCATTTTCTCGGCGAGCTGAGCACTTTTTCTGAATTGTGCCGCTCCCGTCACTCTGGTTAGGTTGGCATGGAAAAAAACGCTCTCGGGTGCTTTAGAGTGCCGAGTTTATCACTGCGCATGAAGAAATGACCACCTCCAACGTTTGGTTTATGTTTTATAAGCATTTTTAATTTTATTGCTTAAATCGCATTTTCTCGGCGAGCTGAGCACTTTTTCTGAATTGTGCCGCTCCCGTCACTCTGGTTAGGTTGGCATCGAATAAAACGCTCTCGGGTGCTTTAGAGTGCCGAGTTTATCACTGCGCATGAAGAAATGACCACCTCCAACGTTTGGTTTATGTTTTATAAGCATTTTTAATTTTATTGCTTAAATCACATTTTCTCGGCGAGCTGAGCACTTTTTCTGAATTGTGCCGCTCCCGTCACTCTGGTTAGGTTGGCATGGAAAAAAACGCTCTCGGGTGCTTTAGAGTGCCGAGTTTATTACTGCGTAATAAGAAATGACCATCTACAACGTTTGGTTTATGTTTTATAAGCATTTTTAATTTTATTGCTTAAATCGCATTTTCTCGGCGAGCTGAGCACTTTTTCTGAATTGTGCCGCTCCCGTCACTCTGGTTAGGTTGGCATGGAAAAAAACGCTCTCGGGTGCTTTAGAGTGCCGAGTTTATCACTGCGCATGAAGAAATGACCACCTCCAACGTTTGGTTTATGTTTTATAAGCATTTTTAATTTTATTGCTTAAATCGCATTTTCTCGGCGAGCTGAGCACTTTTTCTGAATTGTGCCGCTCCCGTCACTCTGGTTAGGTTGGCATGGAAAAAAACGCTCTCGGGTGCTTTAGAGTGCCGAGTTTATCACTGCGCATGAAGAAATGACCACCTCCAACGTTTGGTTTATGTTTTATAAGCATTTTTAATTTTATTGCTTAAATCGCATTTTCTCGGCGAGCTGAGCACTTTTTCTGAATTGTGCCGCTCCCGTCACTCTGGTTAGGTTGGCATGGAAAAAAACGCTCTCGGGTGCTTTAGAGTGCCGAGTTTATCACTGCGCATGAAGAAATGACCACCTCCAACGTTTGGTTTATGTTTTATAAGCATTTTTAATTTTATTGCTTAAATCGCATTTTCTCGGCGAGCTGAGCACTTTTTCTGAATTGTGCCGCTCCCGTCACTCTGGTTAGGTTGGCATGGAAAAAAACGCTCTCGGGTGCTTTAGAGTGCCGAGTTTATCACTGCGCATGAAGAAATGGCCACCTCCAACGTTTGGTTTATGTTTTATAAGCATTTTTAATTTTATTGCTTAAATCGCATTTTCTCGGCGAGCTGAGCACTTTTTCTGAATTGTGCCGCTCCCGTCACTCTGGTTAGGTTGGCATCGAAAAAAACGCTCTCGGGTGCTTTAGAGTGCCGAGTTTATCACTGCGCATGAAGAAATGACCACCTCCAACGTTTGGTTTATGTTTTATAAGCATTTTTAATTTTATTGCTTAAATTGCATTTTCTCGGCGAGCTGAGCACTTTTTCTGAATTGTGCCGCTCCCGTCACTCTGGTTAGGTTGGCATGGAAAAAATCGCTCTCGGGTGCTTTAGAGTGCCGAGTTTATTACTGCGTAATAAGAAATGACCATCTACAACGTTTGGTTTATGTTTTATAAGCATTTTTAATTTTATTGCTTAAATCGCATTTTCTCGGCGAGCTGAGCACTTTTTCTGAATTGTGCCGCTCCCGTCACTCTGTTTAGGTTGGCATGGAAAAAAACGCTCTCGGGTGCTTTAGAGTGCCGAGTTTATCACTGCGCATGAAGAAATGACCACCTCCAACGTTTGGTTTATGTTTTATAAGCATTTTTAATTTTATTGCTTAAATCGCATTTTCTCGGCGAGCTGAGCGCTTTTTCTGAATTGTGCCGCTCCCGTCACTCTGGTTAGGTTGGCATCGAAAAAAACGCTCTCGGGTGCTTTAGAGTGCCGAGTTTATCACTGCGCATGAAGAAATGACCACCTCCAACGTTTGGTTTATGTTTTATACATTTTTAATTTTATTGCTTAAATCGCATTTTCTCGGCGAGCTGAGCACTTTTTCTGAATTGTGCCGCTCCCGTCACTCTGGTTAGGTTGGCATCGAAAAAAACGCTCTCGGGTGCTTTAGAGTGCCGAGTTTATCACTGCGCATGAAGAAATGACCACCTCCAACGTTTGGTTTATGTTTTATAAGCATTTTTAATTTTATTGCTTAAATCGCATTTTCTCGGCGAGCTGAGCACTTTTTCTGAATTGTGCCGCTCCCGTCACTCTGGTTAGGTTGGCATCGAAAAAAACGCTCTCGGGTGCTTTAGAGTGCCGAGTTTATCACCGCGCATGAAGAAATGACCACCTCCAACGTTTGGTTTATGTTTTATAAGCATTTTTAATTTTATTGCTTAAATCGCATTTTCTCGGCGAGCTGAGCGCTTTTTCTGAATTGTGCCGCTCCCCGTCACTCTGGTTAGGTTGGCATCGAAAAAAAACGCTCTTGGGTGCTTTAGAGTGCCGAGTTTATCACTGCGCATGAAGAAATGACCACCTCCAACGTTTGGTTTATGTTTTATAAGCATTTTTAATTTTATTGCTTAAATCGCATTTTCTCGGCGAGCTGAGCACTTTTTCTGAATTGTGCCGCTCCCGTCACTCTGGTTAGGTTGGCATGGAAAAAAACGCTCTCGGGTGCTTTAGAGTGCCGAGTTTATTACTGGGTAATAAGAAATGACCATCTACAACGTTTGGTTTATGTTTTATAAGCATTTTAAATTTTATTGCTTAAATCGCATTTTCTCGGCGAGCTGAGCACTTTTTCTGAATTGTGCCGCTCCCGTCACTCTGGTTAGGTTGTCATCGAAAAAAACGCTCTCGGGTGCTTTAGAGTGCCGAGTTTATCACTGCGCATGAAGAAATGACCACCTCCAACGTTTGGTTTATGTTTTATAAGCATTTTTAATTTTATTGCTTAAATCGCATTTTCTCGGCGAGCTGAGCACTTTTTCTGAATTGTGCCGCTCCCGTCACTCTGGTTAGGTTGGCATCGAAAAAAACGCTCTCGGGTGCTTTAGAGTGCCGAGTTTATCACTGTGCATGAAGAAATGACCACCTCCAACGTTTGGTTTATGTTTTATAAGCATTTTTAATTTTATTGCTTAAATCGCATTTTCTCGGCGAGCTGAGCGCTTTTTCTGAATTGTGCCGCTCCCGTCACTCTGGTTAGGTTGGCATCGAAAAAAACGCTCTCGGGTGCTTTAGAGTGCCGAGTTTATCACTGCGCATGAAGAAATGACCACCTCCAACGTTTGGTTTATGTTTTATAAGCATTTTTAATTTTATTGCTTAAATCGCATTTTCTCGGCGAGCTGAGCACTTTTTCTGAATTGTGCCGCTCCCGTCACTCTGGTTAGGTTGGCATCGAAAAAAACGCTCTCGGGTGCTTTAGAGTGCCGAGTTTATCACTGCGCATGAAGAAATGACCACCTCCAACGTTTGGTTTATGTTTTATAAGCATTTTTAATTTTATTGCTTAAATCGCATTTTCTCGGCGAGCTGAGCGCTTTTTCTGAATTGTGCCGCTCCCGTCACTCTGGTTAGGTTGGCATCGAAAAAAACGCTCTCGGGTGCTTTAGAGTGCCGAGTTTATCACTGCGCATGAAGAAATGACCACCTCCAACGTTTGGTTTATGTTTTATAAGCATTTTTAATTTTATTGCTTAAATCGCATTTTCTCGGCGAGCTGAGCGCTTTTTCTGAATTGTGCCGCTCCCGTCACTCTGGTTAGGTTGGCATCGAAAAAAACGCTCTCGGGTGCTTTAGAGTGCCGAGTTTATCACTGCGCATGAAGAAATGACCACCTCCAACGTTTGGTTTATGTTTTATAAGCATTTTTAATTTTATTGCTTAAATCGCATTTTCTCGGCGAGCTGAGCACTTTTTCTGAATTGTGCCGCTCCCGTCACTCTGGTTAGGTTGGCATCGAATAAAACGCTCTCGGGTGCTTTAGAGTCCCGAGTTTATCACTGCGCATGAAGAAATGACCACCTCCAACGTTTGGTTTATGTTTTATAAGCATTTTTAATTTTATTGCTTAAATCGCATTTTCTCGGCGAGCTGAGCACTTTTTCTGAATTGTGCCGCTCCCGTCACTCTGGTTAGGTTGGCATCGAAAAAAACGCTCTCGGGTGCTTTAGAGTGCCGAGTTTATCACTGCGCATGAAGAAATGACCACCTCCAACGTTTGGTTTATGTTTTATAAGCATTTTTAATTTTATTGCTTAAATCGCATTTTCTCGGCGAGCTGAGCACTTTTTCTGAATTGTGCCGCTCCCGTCACTCTGGTTAGGTTGGCATCGAAAAAAACGCTCTCGGGTGCTTTAGAGTGCCGAGTTTATCACTGTGCATGAAGAAATGACCACCTCCAACGTTTGGTTTATGTTTTATAAGCATTTTTAATTTTATTGCTTAAATCGCATTTTCTCGGCGAGCTGAGCGCTTTTTCTGAATTGTGCCGCTCCCGTCACTCTGGTTAGGTTGGCATGGAAAAAAACGCTCTCGGGTGCTTTAGAGTGCCGAGTTTATCACTGCGCATGAAGAAATGACCACCTCCAACGTTTGGTTTATGTTTTATAAGCATTTTTAATTTTATTGCTTAAATCGCATTTTCTCGGCGAGCTGAGCGCTTTTTCTGAATTGTGCCGCTCCCGTCACTCTGGTTAGGTTGGCATCGAAAAAAACGCTCTCGGGTGCTTTAGAGTGCCGAGTTTATCACTGCGCATGAAGAAATGACCACCTCCAACGTTTGGTTTATGTTTTATAAGCATTTTTAATTTTATTGCTTAAATCGCATTTTCTCGGCGAGCTGAGCACTTTTTCTGAATTGTGCCGCTCCCGTCACTCTGGTTAGGTTGGCATCGAAAAAAACGCTCTCGGGTGCTTTAGAGTGCCGAGTTTATCACTGTGCATGAAGAAATGACCACCTCCAACGTTTGGTTTATGTTTTATAAGCATTTTTAATTTTATTGCTTAAATCGCATTTTCTCGGCGAGCTGAGCGCTTTTTCTGAATTGTGCCGCTCCCGTCACTCTGGTTAGGTTGGCATCGAAAAAAACGCTCTCGGGTGCTTTAGAGTGCCGAGTTTATCACTGCGCATGAAGAAATGACCACCTCCAACGTTTGGTTTATGTTTTATAAGCATTTTTAATTTTATTGCTTAAATCGCATTTTCTCGGCGAGCTGAGCACTTTTTCTGAATTGTGCCGCTCCCGTCACTCTGGTTAGGTTGGCATCGAAAAAAACGCTCTCGGGTGCTTTAGAGTGCCGAGTTTATCACTGCGCATGAAGAAATGACCACCTCCAACGTTTGGTTTATGTTTTATAAGCATTTTTAATTTTATTGCTTAAATCGCATTTTCTCGGCGAGCTGAGCGCTTTTTCTGAATTGTGCCGCTCCCGTCACTCTGGTTAGGTTGGCATCGAAAAAAACGCTCTCGGGTGCTTTAGAGTGCCGAGTTTATCACTGCGCATGAAGAAATGACCACCTCCAACGTTTGGTTTATGTTTTATAAGCATTTTAATTTTATTGCTTAAATCG
Organism: Syngnathus typhle; assembly: GCF_033458585.1. Lineage (NCBI taxonomy): Eukaryota > Metazoa > Chordata > Actinopteri > Syngnathiformes > Syngnathidae > Syngnathus > Syngnathus typhle. The sequence continues at coordinate 100,915 of NW_026872116.1, forward strand.
CATTTTCTCGGCGAGCTGAGCGCTTTTTCTGAATTGTGCCGCTCCCGTCACTCTGGTTAGGTTGGCATCGAAAAAAACGCTCTCGGGTGCTTTAGAGTGCCGAGTTTATCACTGCGCATGAAGAAATGACCACCTCCAACGTTTGGTTTATGTTTTATAAGCATTTTTAATTTTATTGCTTAAATCGCATTTTCTCGGCGAGCTGAGCACTTTTTCTGAATTGTGCCGCTCCCGTCACTCTGGTTAGGTTGGCATCGAATAAAACGCTCTCGGGTGCTTTAGAGTCCCGAGTTTATCACTGCGCATGAAGAAATGACCACCTCCAACGTTTGGTTTATGTTTTATAAGCATTTTTAATTTTATTGCTTAAATCGCATTTTCTCGGCGAGCTGAGCACTTTTTCTGAATTGTGCCGCTCCCGTCACTCTGGTTAGGTTGGCATCGAAAAAAACGCTCTCGGGTGCTTTAGAGTGCCGAGTTTATCACTGCGCATGAAGAAATGACCACCTCCAACGTTTGGTTTATGTTTTATAAGCATTTTTAATTTTATTGCTTAAATCGCATTTTCTCGGCGAGCTGAGCACTTTTTCTGAATTGTGCCGCTCCCGTCACTCTGGTTAGGTTGGCATCGAAAAAAACGCTCTCGGGTGCTTTAGAGTGCCGAGTTTATCACTGTGCATGAAGAAATGACCACCTCCAACGTTTGGTTTATGTTTTATAAGCATTTTTAATTTTATTGCTTAAATCGCATTTTCTCGGCGAGCTGAGCGCTTTTTCTGAATTGTGCCGCTCCCGTCACTCTGGTTAGGTTGGCATGGAAAAAAACGCTCTCGGGTGCTTTAGAGTGCCGAGTTTATCACTGCGCATGAAGAAATGACCACCTCCAACGTTTGGTTTATGTTTTATAAGCATTTTTAATTTTATTGCTTAAATCGCATTTTCTCGGCGAGCTGAGCGCTTTTTCTGAATTGTGCCGCTCCCGTCACTCTGGTTAGGTTGGCATCGAAAAAAACGCTCTCGGGTGCTTTAGAGTGCCGAGTTTATCACTGCGCATGAAGAAATGACCACCTCCAACGTTTGGTTTATGTTTTATAAGCATTTTTAATTTTATTGCTTAAATCGCATTTACTCGGCGAGCTGAGCACTTTTTCTGAATTGTGCCGCTCCCGTCACTCTGGTTAGGTTGGCATCGAAAAAAACGCTCTTGGGTGCTTTAGAGTGCCGAGTTTATCACTGCGCATGAAGAAATGACCACCTCCAACGTTTGGTTTATGTTTTATAAGCATTTTTAATTTTATTGCTTAAATCGCATTTTCTCGGCGAGCTGAGCACTTTTTCTGAATTGTGCCGCTCCCGTCACTCTGGTTAGGTTGGCATGGAAAAAAACGCTCTCGGGTGCTTTAGAGTGCCGAGTTTATCACCGCGCATGAAGAAATGACCACCTCCAACGTTTGGTTTATGTTTTATAAGCATTTTTAATTTTATTGCTTAAATCGCATTTTCTCGGCGAGCTGAGCGCTTTTTCTGAATTGTGCCGCTCCCCGTCACTCTGGTTAGGTTGGCATCGAATAAAACGCTCTCGGGTGCTTTAGAGTGCCGAGTTTATCACTGCGCATGAAGAAATGACCACCTCCAACGTTTGGTTTATGTTTTATAAGCATTTTTAATTTTATTGCTTAAATCGCATTTTCTCGGCGAGCTGAGCACTTTTTCTGAATTGTGCCGCTCCCGTCACTCTGGTTAGGTTGGCATGGAAAAAAACGCTCTCGGGTGCTTTAGAGTGCCGAGTTTATTACTGCGTAATAAGAAATGACCATCTACAACGTTTGGTTTATGTTTTATAAGCATTTTTAATTTTATTGCTTAAATCGCATTTTCTCGGCGAGCTGAGCACTTTTTCTGAATTGTGCCGCTCCCGTCACTCTGGTTAGGTTGGCATGGAAAAAAACGCTCTCGGGTGCTTTAGAGTGCCGAGTTTATCACTGCGCATGAAGAAATGACCACCTCCAACGTTTGGTTTATGTTTTATAAGCATTTTTAATTTTATTGCTTAAATCGCATTTTCTCGGCGAGCTGAG
>NW_026872117.1:5000-17500 GCF_033458585.1 Syngnathus typhle
GCGACCGGTCCTCCGTGGAGAGCGACCCGCAAGTGGGGAGGAACCGTCCACCCAACGCCGGCGCGAGCCGGGGCCGGTGGGGGCCCTACCAAGGCGGGTCTCATTGCCTGTCGGTCAGTTCGGGAGAAGGTGGGGGTACTCGGAGGCCCGCCGGGAGCAGACGGGGGTCCGGAAGGTGAGGGGGTGAAGGACGGCGGTCGGGAGCAGACGGCCGTCCCCGGGAGGGGGTGTTCGTTCACGTGCGGACGCCGGGAGCAGGCGGCCGTCACGCAATTCTGCCAACCGTTCCCACCGGCCTGTGTTTAAGGAGGCGGCCGGTCCTCCACGAGAAGAATTCTGCCAAACGTTCCACCGGCCTGTGTTTAAGGAGGCGGCCGGTCCTCCCCGTCGTTCCGCCGGCTTGTGTTTAAGGAGGCGGCCGGTCCTCCACGAGAAGAATTCTGCCAAACGTTCCACCGGCCTGTGTTTAAGGAGGCGGCCGGTCCTCCCCGTCGTTCCGCCGGCTTGTGTTTAAGGAGGCGGCCGGTCCTCCACTATTCCTTCCTTGGATGGAAAGCATGTAGCACTTTGAAAATTTTCGAGCACTGTGACACTTTGAAAATTTTCGAGAGTTTTTGTACTTAGAAAATTTTTCGCTCTTGCACTTCCAGAGTGCTTTGCGGTAGCTCCTAGGTTCGCTGTCCGAGCATGTGAACACTTTTTGGGGGGGAACACATCGCTAGAGACACCAGCCGCCTGGTTCTCGGGGCCAAAACTTGTGTTCCCCACACTCGTTCTGACTATATTTTGCGATTTGGGGGTAAAGGTAATGAGTACAGTGACTAGGGGGACCAACTCATCGTACTCTGGCGCACCAACAGACCAAAGCTGGTACTGCACTTACCCCTGGTACCCCAACGCCTGGTACCTGACGGGCGAGAGGCTGATTTTTCGCTATTTGCGGCCGACCGAGGGAACCAGACAAAGCGGACACTTTACGGCGCAAGAGCCGTTGGCACTTAGAAATTTTTCGACAAAGTTGGCGCGAGCTCCAGAAGGAGAGGCTGATTTTTCGCTATTTGTGGCCGACCGAGGGAACCAGGCAAAGCGGACACTTTACGGCGCAAGAGCCGTTGGCACTTAGAAATTTTTTGACAAAGTTGGCGCGAGCTCCAGAAGGAGAGGCTGATTTTTCGCTATTTGTGGCCGACCGAGGGAACCAGGCAAAGCGGACACATTACGGCGCAAGAGCCGTTGGCACTTAGAAAATATTCGCCAAAGTTGGCACGAGCTCCAGAAGGAGAGGCTGATTTTTCGCTATTTGTGGCCGACCGAGGGAACCAGACAAAGCGGACACATTACGGCGCAAGAGCCGTTGGCACTTAGAAAATATTCGCCAAAGTTGGCACGAGCTCCAGAAGGAGAGGCTGATTTTTCGCTATTTGTGGCCGACCGAGGGAACCAGACAAAGCGGACACTTTACGGCGCAAGAGCCGTTGGCACTTGCGCGAGCTCCAGAAGGAGAGGCTGATTTTTCGCTATTTGTGGCCGACCGAGGGAACCAGACAAAGCGGACACATTACGGCGCAAGAGCCGTTGGCACTTAGAAAATATTCGCCAAAGTTGGCACGAGCTCCAGAAGGAGAGGCTGATTTTTCGCTATTTGTGGCCGACCGAGGGAACCAGACAAAGCGGACACTTTACGGCGCAAGAGCCGTTGGCACTTGCGCGAGCTCCAGAAGGAGAGGCTGATTTTTCGCTATTTGTGGCCGACCGAGGGAACCAGACAAAGCGGACACATTACGGCGCAAGAGCCGTTGGCACTTAGAAAATATTCGCCAAAGTTGGCACGAGCTCCAGAAGGAGAGGCTGATTTTTCGCTATTTGTGGCCGACCGAGGGAACCAGACAAAGCGGACACTTTACGGCGCAAGAGCCGTTGGCACTTGCGCGAGCTCCAGAAGGAGAGGCTGATTTTTCGCTATTTGTGGCCGACCGAGGGAACCAGACAAAGCGGACACATTACGGCGCAAGAGCCGTTGGCACTTAGAAAATATTCGCCAAAGTTGGCACGAGCTCCAGAAGGAGAGGCTGATTTTTCGCTATTTGTGGCCGACCGAGGGAACCAGACAAAGCGGACACTTTACGGCGCAAGAGCCGTTGGCACTTGCGCGAGCTCCAGAAGGAGAGGCTGATTTTTCGCTATTTGTGGCCGACCGAGGGAACCAGACAAAGCGGACACTTTACGGCGCAAGAGCCGTTGGCACTTAGAAAATATTCGCCAAAGTTGGCACGAGCTCCAGAAGGAGAGGCTGATTTTTCGCTATTTGTGGCCGACCGAGGGAACCAGACAAAGCGGACACTTTACGGCGCAAGAGCCGTTGGCACTTGCGCGAGCTCCAGAAGGAGAGGCTGATTTTTCGCTATTTGTGGCCGACCGAGGGAACCAGACAAAGCGGACACTTTACGGCGCAAGAGCCGTTGGCACTTAGAAAATATTCGCCAAAGTTGGCACGAGCTCCAGAAGGAGAGGCTGATTTTTCGCCGTTTGTGGCCGACCGAGGGAACCAGACAAAGCGGACACTTTACGGCGCAAGAGCCGTTGGCACTTAGGCGAGCTCCAGAAGGAGAGGCTGATTTTTCGCTATTTGTGGCCGACCGAGGGAACCAGGCAAAGCGGACACATTACGGCGCAAGAGCCGTTGGCACTTAGAAAATATTCGCCAAAGTTGGCACGAGCTCCAGAAGGAGAGGCTGATTTTTCGCTATTTGTGGCCGACCGAGGGAACCAGACAAAGCGGACACTTTACGGCGCAAGAGCCGTTGGCACTTGCGCGAGCTCCAGAAGGAGAGGCTGATTTTTCGCTATTTGTGGCCGACCGAGGGAACCAGACAAAGCGGACACATTACGGCGCAAGAGCCGTTGGCACTTAGAAAATATTCGCCAAAGTTGGCACGAGCTCCAGAAGGAGAGGCTGATTTTTCGCTATTTGTGGCCGACCGAGGGAACCAGACAAAGCGGACACTTTACGGCGCAAGAGCCGTTGGCACTTGCGCGAGCTCCAGAAGGAGAGGCTGATTTTTCGCTATTTGTGGCCGACCGAGGGAACCAGACAAAGCGGACACTTTACGGCGCAAGAGCCGTTGGCACTTAGAAAATATTCGCCAAAGTTGGCACGAGCTCCAGAAGGAGAGGCTGATTTTTCGCCGTTTGTGGCCGACCGAGGGAACCAGACAAAGCGGACACTTTACGGCGCAAGAGCCGTTGGCACTTAGGCGAGCTCCAGAAGGAGAGGCTGATTTTTCGCTATTTGTGGCCGACCGAGGGAACCAGGCAAAGCGGACACATTACGGCGCAAGAGCCGTTGGCACTTAGAAAATATTCGCCAAAGTTGGCACGAGCTCCAGAAGGAGAGGCTGATTTTTCGCTATTTGTGGCCGACCGAGGGAACCAGGCAAAGCGGACACATTACGGCGCAAGAGCCGTTGGCACTTAGGCGAGCTCCAGAAGGAGAGGCTGATTTTTCGCCGTTTGTGGCCGACCGAGGGAACCAGGCAAAGCGGACACATTACGGCGCAAGAGCCGTTGGCACTTAGGCGAGCTCCAGAAGGAGAGGCTGGTTTTTCGCTATTTGTGGCCGACCGAGGGAACCAGGCAAAGCGGACACATTACGGCGCAAGAGCCGTTGGCACTTAGAAAATATTCGCCAAAGTTGGCACGAGCTCCAGAAGGAGAGGCTGATTTTTCGCTATTTGTGGCCGACCGAGGGAACCAGGCAAAGCGGACACATTACGGCGCAAGAGCCGTTGGCACTTAGGCGAGCTCCAGAAGGAGAGGCTGATTTTTCGCCGTTCGTGGCCGACCGAGGGAACCAGGCAAAGCGGACACATTACGGCGCAAGAGCCGTTGGCACTTAGAAAATATTCGCCAAAGTTGGCACGAGCTCCAGAATGAGAGGCTGATTTTTCGCCGTTTGTGGCCGACCGAGGGAACCAGACAAAGCGGACACATTACGGCGCAAGAGCCGTTGGCACTTAGGCGAGCTCCAGAAGGAGAGGCTGATTTTTTCGCTATTTGTGGCCGACCGAGGGAACCAGGCAAAGCGGACACATTACGGCGCAAGAGCCGTTGGCACTTAGAAAATATTCGCCAAAGTTGGCACGAGCTCCAGAATGAGAGGCTGATTTTTCGCCGTTTGTGGCCGACCGAGGGAACCAGGCAAAGCGGACACATTACGGCGCAAGAGCCGTTGGCACTTAGGCGAGCTCCAGAAGGAGAGGCTGATTTTTTCGCTATTTGTGGCCGACCGAGGGAACCAGGCAAAGCGGACACATTACGGCGCAAGAGCCGTTGGCACTTAGAAAATATTCGCCAAAGTTGGCACGAGCTCCAGAATGAGAGGCTGATTTTTCGCCGTTTGTGGCCGACCGAGGGAACCAGACAAAGCGGACACATTACGGCGCAAGAGCCGTTGGCACTTAGGCGAGCTCCAGAAGGAGAGGCTGATTTTTCGCTATTTGTGGCCGACCGAGGGAACCAGGCAAAGCGGACACTTTACGGCGCAAGAGCCGTTGGCACTTAGAAAATATTCGCCAAAGTTGGCACGAGCTCCAGAAGGAGAGGCTGATTTTTCGCCGTTTGTGGCCGACCGAGGGAACCAGACAAAGCGGACACATTACGGCGCAAGAGCCGTTGGCACTTAGGCGAGCTCCAGAAGGAGAGGCTGATTTTTCGCTATTTGTGGCCGACCGAGGGAACCAGGCAAAGCGGACACTTTACGGCGCAAGAGCCGTTGGCACTTAGAAAATATTCTGAAATTCTCACCGACCTCCGTGGTGGAGAGGCCGAATTTTCGACATTCGTGGCCGACCGGGGAACCGTCGCCACTCGGACAACTTGTGCGGCAGCCCTCGGTGATTTTAGGACCGCTTTTTCACCCTCGCTGTCCGACCGGAGAACCGTCGTAGCTCGGACAGTTCGTGTGCCAGCATCCGCTGGCACTTAGAAAATTTTAAAAAAGAAAAAAATAGTCTTCTGCATATACGTTCTGACTATATTTTGCGATTAGGGGGTAAAGGTAATGAGTACAGTGACTAGGGGGACCAACTCATCGTACTCTGGCGCACCAACACGCCAAGGTTGGTACTGCACTTAGGCTGATTTTTGCGCTATTCGCGGCCGACCGGGGAACCAGCGCGGAGCGGACACATTACGGCGAATGAGCCGTTGGCACTTAGAAAATTTTTGAGCTTTTTTCGAACTTCCGTGAGGCTGATTTTGCGCTATTCGCGGCCGACCGGGGAACCAGCGCGGAGCGGACACATTACGGCGAATGAGCCGTTGGCACTTAGAAAATTTTTGAGCTTTTTTCGAACTTCCGTGAGGCTGATTTTGCGCTATTCGCGGCCGACCGGGGAACCAGCGCGGAGCGGACACATTACGGCGAATGAGCCGTTGGCACTTAGAAAATTTTTGAGCTTTTTTCGGACTTCCGTGTGGAGCTTTGGGGCCGTTCCGCCTAACTTTTTATGCCCGATTAGGCTTCCAGGGAGGCGGCTAAGCATTATTGACCAATCATGGAGCTTTTTTGGGACTTCCGTGTGGAGCTTTGGGGCCGTTCCGCCTAACTTTTTATGCCCGATTAGGCTTCCAGGGAGGCGGCTAAGCATTATTGACCAATCATGGAGCTTTTTTGGGACTTCCGTGTGGAGCTTTGGAGCCGTTCCGCCTAACTTTTTATGCCCGATTAGGCTTCCAGGGAGGCGGCTAAGCATTATTGACCAATCATGGAGCTTTTTTGGGACTTCCGTGTGGAGCTTTGGGGCCGTTCCGCCTAGCTTTTTATGCCCGATTAGGCTTCCAGGGAGGCGGCTAAGCATTATTGACCAATCATGGAGCTTTTTTGGGACTTCCGTGTGGAGCTTTGGGGCCGTTCCGCCTAACTTTTTATGCCCGATTAGGCTTCCAGGGAGGCGGCTAAGCATTATTGACCAATCATGGAGCTTTTTTGGGACTTCCGTGTGGAGCTTTGGGGCCGTTCCGCCTAGCTTTTTATGCCCGATTAGGCTTCCAGGGAGGCGGCTAAGCATTATTGACCAATCATGGAGCTTTTTTGGGACTTCCGTGTGGAGCTTTGGGGCCGTTCCGCCTAGCTTTTTATGCCCGATTAGGCTTCCAGGGAGGCGGCTAAGCATTATTGACCAATCATGGAGCTTTTTTGGGACTTCCGTGTGGAGCTTTGGGGCCGTTCCGCCTAGCTTTTTATGCCCGATTAGGCTTCCAGGGAGGCGGCTAAGCATTATTGACCAATCATGGAGCTTTTTTGGGACTTCCAGCCGGTGCTTTGGGGGCCTTCCCCCTCACTTTCTACGCCCGATTGGGCTTCCAGGGACGCGGCTAAGCATTTTTAACAGAAATGGAGCTTTTTTGCGGAGCTCCAGCCGGTGCCACCGGCAGGCCGTGCACGCGGACGAGATGACCGAAAGAAGCTCCAGGAGAGCGGATGGACGCTTTTTAAGCACCGAGGCGGAGATCGCGGAGCTTTAATAGACTTCCAGCGGGCCCAAAGCGGCCAGGCAGACGGCGCAGCGCGACCTGGTACCTCGCACGGGACGCATCGCCCCCCCCGCGCACAGTTCCAGGGGGCCGGGATGACGTTTCAAAGCTGCCGCTGCAGCTGCGGCGGGGAGTGGCCTCCCTCCGGTGGACACGACGAGTAAATGACACCGGCCGCTGACGCAAACCCACGCCGGACAGCGGCTCGAAAGGCGGCTAAGCATTCAAGGAAGCACCGTCTGGAGCTTCAGAGCCGTTCCGCCTGACTTTTAACGTAGAGTACCGGGCGCAAACCACTAACTCAAGCCCGGCATGGCAGCTCGAAAGGCGGCTAAGCATTCAAGGAAGCACCGTCTGGAGCTTCAGAGCCGTTCCGCCTGACTTTTAACGTAGAGTACCGGGCGCAAACCACTAACTCAAGCCCGGCATGGCAGCTCGAAAGGCGGCTAAGCATTCAAGGAAGCACCGTCTGGAGCTTCAGAGCCGTTCCGCCTGACTTTTAACGTAGAGTACCGGGCGCAAACCACTAACTCAAGCCCGGCATGGCAGCTCGAAAGGCGGCTAAGCATTCAAGGAAGCACCGTCTGGAGCTTCAGAGCCGTTCCGCCTGACTTTTAACGTAGAGTACCGGGCGCAAACCACTAACTCAAGCCCGGCATGGCAGCTCGAAAGGCGGCTAAGCATTCAAGGAAGCACCGTCTGGAGCTTCAGAGCCGTTCCGCCTGACTTTTAACGTAGAGTACCGGGCGCAAACCACTAACTCAAGCCCGGCATGGCAGCTCGAAAGGCGGCTAAGCATTCAAGGAAGCACCGTCTGGAGCTTCAGAGCCGTTCCGCCTGACTTTTAACGTAGAGTACCGGGCGCAAACCACTAACTCAAGCCCGGCATGGCAGCTCGAAAGGCGGCTAAGCATTCAAGGAAGCACCGTCTGGAGCTTCAGAGCCGTTCCGCCTGACTTTTAACGTAGAGTACCGGGCGCAAACCACTAACTCAAGCCCGGCATGGCAGCTCGAAAGGCGGCTAAGCATTCAAGGAAGCACCGTCTGGAGCTTCAGAGCCGTTCCGCCTGACTTTTAACGTAGAGTACCGGGCGCAAACCACTAACTCAAGCCCGGCATGGCAGCTCGAAAGGCGGCTAAGCATTCAAGGAAGCACCGTCTGGAGCTTCAGAGCCGTTCCGCCTGACTTTTAACGTAGAGTACCGGGCGCAAACCACTAACTCAAGCCCGGCATGGCAGCTCGAAAGGCGGCTAAGCATTCAAGGAAGCACCGTCTGGAGCTTCAGAGCCGTTCCGCCTGACTTTTAACGTAGAGTACCGGGCGCAAACCACTAACTCAAGCCCGGCATGGCAGCTCGAAAGGCGGCTAAGCATTCAAGGAAGCACCGTCTGGAGCTTCAGAGCCGTTCCGCCTGACTTTTAACGTAGAGTACCGGGCGCAAACCACTAACTCAAGCCCGGCATGGCAGCTCGAAAGGCGGCTAAGCATTCAAGGAAGCACCGTCTGGAGCTTCAGAGCCGTTCCGCCTGACTTTTAACGTAGAGTACCGGGCGCAAACCACTAACTCAAGCCCGGCATGGCAGCTCGAAAGGCGGCTAAGCATTCAAGGAAGCACCGTCTGGAGCTTCAGAGCCGTTCCGCCTGACTTTTAACGTAGAGTACCGGGCGCAAACCACTAACTCAAGCCCGGCATGGCAGCTCGAAAGGCGGCTAAGCATTCAAGGAAGCACCGTCTGGAGCTTCAGAGCCGTTCCGCCTGACTTTTAACGTAGAGTACCGGGCGCAAACCACTAACTCAAGCCCGGCATGGCAGCTCGAAAGGCGGCTAAGCATTCAAGGAAGCACCGTCTGGAGCTTCAGAGCCGTTCCGCCTGACTTTTAACGTAGAGTACCGGGCGCAAACCACTAACTCAAGCCCGGCATGGCAGCTCGAAAGGCGGCTAAGCATTCAAGGAAGCACCGTCTGGAGCTTCAGAGCCGTTCCGCCTGACTTTTAACGTAGAGTACCGGGCGCAAACCACTAACTCAAGCCCGGCATGGCAGCTCGAAAGGCGGCTAAGCATTCAAGGAAGCACCGTCTGGAGCTTCAGAGCCGTTCCGCCTGACTTTTAACGTAGAGTACCGGGCGCAAACCACTAACTCAAGCCCGGCATGGCAGCTCGAAAGGCGGCTAAGCATTCAAGGAAGCACCGTCTGGAGCTTCAGAGCCGTTCCGCCTGACTTTTAACGTAGAGTACCGGGCGCAAACCACTAACTCAAGCCCGGCATGGCAGCTCGAAAGGCGGCTAAGCATTCAAGGAAGCACCGTCTGGAGCTTCAGAGCCGTTCCGCCTGACTTTTAACGTAGAGTACCGGGCGCAAACCACTAACTCAAGCCCGGCATGGCAGCTCGAAAGGCGGCTAAGCATTCAAGGAAGCACCGTCTGGAGCTTCAGAGCCGTTCCGCCTGACTTTTAACGTAGAGTACCGGGCGCAAACCACTAACTCAAGCCCGGCATGGCAGCTCGAAAGGCGGCTAAGCATTCAAGGAAGCACCGTCTGGAGCTTCAGAGCCGTTCCGCCTGACTTTTAACGTAGAGTACCGGGCGCAAACCACTAACTCAAGCCCGGCATGGCAGCTCGAAAGGCGGCTAAGCATTCAAGGAAGCACCGTCTGGAGCTTCAGAGCCGTTCCGCCTGACTTTTAACGTAGAGTACCGGGCGCAAACCACTAACTCAAGCCCGGCATGGCAGCTCGAAAGGCGGCTAAGCATTCAAGGAAGCACCGTCTGGAGCTTCAGAGCCGTTCCGCCTGACTTTTAACGTAGAGTACCGGGCGCAAACCACTAACTCAAGCCCGGCATGGCAGCTCGAAAGGCGGCTAAGCATTCAAGGAAGCACCGTCTGGAGCTTCAGAGCCGTTCCGCCTGACTTTTAACGTAGAGTACCGGGCGCAAACCACTAACTCAAGCCCGGCATGGCAGCTCGAAAGGCGGCTAAGCATTCAAGGAAGCACCGTCTGGAGCTTCAGAGCCGTTCCGCCTGACTTTTAACGTAGAGTACCGGGCGCAAACCACTAACTCAAGCCCGGCATGGCAGCTCGAAAGGCGGCTAAGCATTCAAGGAAGCACCGTCTGGAGCTTCAGAGCCGTTCCGCCTGACTTTTAACGTAGAGTACCGGGCGCAAACCACTAACTCAAGCCCGGCATGGCAGCTCGAAAGGCGGCTAAGCATTCAAGGAAGCACCGTCTGGAGCTTCAGAGCCGTTCCGCCTGACTTTTAACGTAGAGTACCGGGCGCAAACCACTAACTCAAGCCCGGCATGGCAGCTCGAAAGGCGGCTAAGCATTCAAGGAAGCACCGTCTGGAGCTTCAGAGCCGTTCCGCCTGACTTTTAACGTAGAGTACCGGGCGCAAACCACTAACTCAAGCCCGGCATGGCAGCTCGAAAGGCGGCTAAGCATTCAAGGAAGCACCGTCTGGAGCTTCAGAGCCGTTCCGCCTGACTTTTAACGTAGAGTACCGGGCGCAAACCACTAACTCAAGCCCGGCATGGCAGCTCGAAAGGCGGCTAAGCATTCAAGGAAGCACCGTCTGGAGCTTCAGAGCCGTTCCGCCTGACTTTTAACGTAGAGTACCGGGCGCAAACCACTAACTCAAGCCCGGCATGGCAGCTCGAAAGGCGGCTAAGCATTCAAGGAAGCACCGTCTGGAGCTTCAGAGCCGTTCCGCCTGACTTTTAACGTAGAGTACCGGGCGCAAACCACTAACTCAAGCCCGGCATGGCAGCTCGAAAGGCGGCTAAGCATTCAAGGAAGCACCGTCTGGAGCTTCAGAGCCGTTCCGCCTGACTTTTAACGTAGAGTACCGGGCGCAAACCACTAACTCAAGCCCGGCATGGCAGCTCGAAAGGCGGCTAAGCATTCAAGGAAGCACCGTCTGGAGCTTCAGAGCCGTTCCGCCTGACTTTTAACGTAGAGTACCGGGCGCAAACCACTAACTCAAGCCCGGCATGGCAGCTCGAAAGGCGGCTAAGCATTCAAGGAAGCACCGTCTGGAGCTTCAGAGCCGTTCCGCCTGACTTTTAACGTAGAGTACCGGGCGCAAACCACTAACTCAAGCCCGGCATGGCAGCTCGAAAGGCGGCTAAGCATTCAAGGAAGCACCGTCTGGAGCTTCAGAGCCGTTCCGCCTGACTTTTAACGTAGAGTACCGGGCGCAAACCACTAACTCAAGCCCGGCATGGCAGCTCGAAAGGCGGCTAAGCATTCAAGGAAGCACCGTCTGGAGCTTCAGAGCCGTTCCGCCTGACTTTTAACGTAGAGTACCGGGCGCAAACCACTAACTCAAGCCCGGCATGGCAGCTCGAAAGGCGGCTAAGCATTCAAGGAAGCACCGTCTGGAGCTTCAGAGCCGTTCCGCCTGACTTTTAACGTAGAGTACCGGGCGCAAACCACTAACTCAAGCCCGGCATGGCAGCTCGAAAGGCGGCTAAGCATTCAAGGAAGCACCGTCTGGAGCTTCAGAGCCGTTCCGCCTGACTTTTAACGTAGAGTACCGGGCGCAAACCACTAACTCAAGCCCGGCATGGCAGCTCGAAAGGCGGCTAAGCATTCAAGGAAGCACCGTCTGGAGCTTCAGAGCCGTTCCGCCTGACTTTTAACGTAGAGTACCGGGCGCAAACCACTAACTCAAGCCCGGCATGGCAGCTCGAAAGGCGGCTAAGCATTCAAGGAAGCACCGTCTGGAGCTTCAGAGCCGTTCCGCCTGACTTTTAACGTAGAGTACCGGGCGCAAACCACTAACTCAAGCCCGGCATGGCAGCTCGAAAGGCGGCTAAGCATTCAAGGAAGCACCGTCTGGAGCTTCAGAGCCGTTCCGCCTGACTTTTAACGTAGAGTACCGGGCGCAAACCACTAACTCAAGCCCGGCATGGCAGCTCGAAAGGCGGCTAAGCATTCAAGGAAGCACCGTCTGGAGCTTCAGAGCCGTTCCGCCTGACTTTTAACGTAGAGTACCGGGCGCAAACCACTAACTCAAGCCCGGCATGGCAGCTCGAAAGGCGGCTAAGCATTCAAGGAAGCACCGTCTGGAGCTTCAGAGCCGTTCCGCCTGACTTTTAACGTAGAGTACCGGGCGCAAACCACTAACTCAAGCCCGGCATGGCAGCTCGAAAGGCGGCTAAGCATTCAAGGAAGCACCGTCTGGAGCTTCAGAGCCGTTCCGCCTGACTTTTAACGTAGAGTACCGGGCGCAAACCACTAACTCAAGCCCGGCATGGCAGCTCGAAAGGCGGCTAAGCATTCAAGGAAGCACCGTCTGGAGCTTCAGAGCCGTTCCGCCTGACTTTTAACGTAGAGTACCGGGCGCAAACCACTAACTCAAGCCCGGCATGGCAGCTCGAAAGGCGGCTAAGCATTCAAGGAAGCACCGTCTGGAGCTTCAGAGCCGTTCCGCCTGACTTTTAACGTAGAGTACCGGGCGCAAACCACTAACTCAAGCCCGGCATGGCAGCTCGAAAGGCGGCTAAGCATTCAAGGAAGCACCGTCTGGAGCTTCAGAGCCGTTCCGCCTGACTTTTAACGTAGAGTACCGGGCGCAAACCACTAACTCAAGCCCGGCATGGCAGCTCGAAAGGCGGCTAAGCATTCAAGGAAGCACCGTCTGGAGCTTCAGAGCCGTTCCGCCTGACTTTTAACGTAGAGTACCGGGCGCAAACCACTAACTCAAGCCCGGCATGGCAGCTCGAAAGGCGGCTAAGCATTCAAGGAAGCACCGTCTGGAGCTTCAGAGCCGTTCCGCCTGACTTTTAACGTAGAGTACCGGGCGCAAACCACTAACTCAAGCCCGGCATGGCAGCTCGAAAGGCGGCTAAGCATTCAAGGAAGCACCGTCTGGAGCTTCAGAGCCGTTCCGCCTGACTTTTAACGTAGAGTACCGGGCGCAAACCACTAACTCAAGCCCGGCATGGCAGCTCGAAAGGCGG
>NW_026872117.1:30000-60000 GCF_033458585.1 Syngnathus typhle
GGGCGGCGCGTAGCGCACGCTCTCGCGGCGGCCGAGGCGCTAGAGTGCGACCCGCAAGTGGGGAGGAACCGTCCACCCAACGCCGGCGCGAGCCGGGGCCGGTGGGGGCCCTACCAAGGCGGGTCATGAGTGCCAGTCGGTCAGTTCGGGAGAAGGGGAGGGTACTCGGAGGCCCGCCGGGAGCAGACGGGGGTCCGGAAGCTGAGGGGGGTGAAGGACGGCGGCCGGGAGCAGACGGCCGTCCCCGGGAGGGGGTGTTCGTTCACGTGCGGACGCCGGGAGCAGGCGGCCGTCACGCGATTCTGCCAACCGTTCCTACCGGCCTGTGTTTAAGGAGGCGGCCGGTCCTCCGTCCTTGGATGGATAAGATTCGCAGATTTTCGCCCGGCCTGTGTTTAAGGAGGCGGCCGGTTCCCTCCTTCCTTCCTTTCTTGGATGTATAACATTCGCAGATTTTCGCCCGGCCGGTGGTTTAAGGAGGCGGCCGGTCCTCCCTCCTTGGATGTATAACATTCGCAGATTTTCGCCCGGCCTATGTTTAGTGAGGCGACCGGTCCTCCCTCCTTGGATGTATAACATTCGCATATTTTCGCCCGGCCGGTGGTTTAAGGAGGCGGCCGGTCCTCCCTCCTTGGATGTATAACATTCGCAGATTTTCGCCCGGCCGGTGGTTTAAGGAGGCGGCCGGTCCTCCCTCCTTGGATGTATAACATTCGCAGATTTTCGCCCGGCCTATGTTTAGTGAGGCGACCGGTCCTCCGTGGAGAGCGACCCGCAAGTGGGGAGGAACCGTCCACCCAACGCCGGCGCGAGCCGGGGCCGGTGGGGGCCCTACCAAGGCGGGTCTCATTGCCTGTCGGTCAGTTCGGGAGAAGGTGGGGGTACTCGGAGGCCCGCCGGGAGCAGACGGGGGTCCGGAAGGTGAGGGGGTGAAGGACGGCGGTCGGGAGCAGACGGCCGTCCCCGGGAGGGGGTGTTCGTTCACGTGCGGACGCCGGGAGCAGGCGGCCGTCACGCAATTCTGCCAACCGTTCCCACCGGCCTGTGTTTAAGGAGGCGGCCGGTCCTCCACGAGAAGAATTCTGCCAAACGTTCCACCGGCCTGTGTTTAAGGAGGCGGCCGGTCCTCCCCGTCGTTCCGCCGGCTTGTGTTTAAGGAGGCGGCCGGTCCTCCACGAGAAGAATTCTGCCAAACGTTCCACCGGCCTGTGTTTAAGGAGGCGGCCGGTCCTCCCCGTCGTTCCGCCGGCTTGTGTTTAAGGAGGCGGCCGGTCCTCCACTATTCCTTCCTTGGATGGAAAGCATGTAGCACTTTGAAAATTTTCGAGCACTGTGACACTTTGAAAATTTTCGAGAGTTTTTGTACTTAGAAAATTTTTCGCTCTTGCACTTCCAGAGTGCTTTGCGGTAGCTCCTAGGTTCGCTGTCCGAGCATGTGAACACTTTTTGGGGGGGAACACATCGCTAGAGACACCAGCCGCCTGGTTCTCGGGGCCAAAACTTGTGTTCCCCACACTCGTTCTGACTATATTTTGCGATTTGGGGGTAAAGGTAATGAGTACAGTGACTAGGGGGACCAACTCATCGTACTCTGGCGCACCAACAGACCAAAGCTGGTACTGCACTTACCCCTGGTACCCCAACGCCTGGTACCTGACGGGCGAGAGGCTGATTTTTCGCTATTTGCGGCCGACCGAGGGAACCAGACAAAGCGGACACTTTACGGCGCAAGAGCCGTTGGCACTTAGAAATTTTTCGACAAAGTTGGCGCGAGCTCCAGAAGGAGAGGCTGATTTTTCGCTATTTGTGGCCGACCGAGGGAACCAGGCAAAGCGGACACTTTACGGCGCAAGAGCCGTTGGCACTTAGAAATTTTTTGACAAAGTTGGCGCGAGCTCCAGAAGGAGAGGCTGATTTTTCGCTATTTGTGGCCGACCGAGGGAACCAGGCAAAGCGGACACTTTACGGCGCAAGAGCCGTTGGCACTTAGAAATTTTTTGACAAAGTTGGCGCGAGCTCCAGAAGGAGAGGCTGATTTTTCGCTATTTGTGGCCGACCGAGGGAACCAGGCAAAGCGGACACTTTACGGCGCAAGAGCCGTTGGCACTTAGAAAATATTCGCCAAAGTTGGCACGAGCTCCAGAAGGAGAGGCTGATTTTTCGCTATTTGTGGCCGACCGAGGGAACCAGACAAAGCGGACACATTACGGCGCAAGAGCCGTTGGCACTTAGAAAATATTCGCCAAAGTTGGCACGAGCTCCAGAAGGAGAGGCTGATTTTTCGCTATTTGTGGCCGACCGAGGGAACCAGACAAAGCGGACACTTTACGGCGCAAGAGCCGTTGGCACTTGCGCGAGCTCCAGAAGGAGAGGCTGATTTTTCGCTATTTGTGGCCGACCGAGGGAACCAGACAAAGCGGACACTTTACGGCGCAAGAGCCGTTGGCACTTAGAAAATATTCGCCAAAGTTGGCACGAGCTCCAGAAGGAGAGGCTGATTTTTCGCCGTTTGTGGCCGACCGAGGGAACCAGACAAAGCGGACACTTTACGGCGCAAGAGCCGTTGGCACTTAGGCGAGCTCCAGAAGGAGAGGCTGATTTTTCGCTATTTGTGGCCGACCGAGGGAACCAGGCAAAGCGGACACATTACGGCGCAAGAGCCGTTGGCACTTAGAAAATATTCGCCAAAGTTGGCACGAGCTCCAGAAGGAGAGGCTGATTTTTCGCTATTTGTGGCCGACCGAGGGAACCAGGCAAAGCGGACACTTTACGGCGCAAGAGCCGTTGGCACTTAGAAATTTTTTGACAAAGTTGGCGCGAGCTCCAGAAGGAGAGGCTGATTTTTCGCCGTTTGTGGCCGACCGAGGGAACCAGGCAAAGCGGACACATTACGGCGCAAGAGCCGTTGGCACTTAGGCGAGCTCCAGAAGGAGAGGCTGGTTTTTCGCTATTTGTGGCCGACCGAGGGAACCAGGCAAAGCGGACACATTACGGCGCAAGAGCCGTTGGCACTTAGGCGAGCTCCAGAAGGAGAGGCTGATTTTTCGCCGTTTGTGGCCGACCGAGGGAACCAGGCAAAGCGGACACATTACGGCGCAAGAGCCGTTGGCACTTAGGCGAGCTCCAGAAGGAGAGGCTGGTTTTTCGCTATTTGTGGCCGACCGAGGGAACCAGGCAAAGCGGACACATTACGGCGCAAGAGCCGTTGGCACTTAGGCGAGCTCCAGAAGGAGAGGCTGATTTTTCGCCGTTTGTGGCCGACCGAGGGAACCAGGCAAAGCGGACACATTACGGCGCAAGAGCCGTTGGCACTTAGGCGAGCTCCAGAAGGAGAGGCTGATTTTTCGCCGTTCGTGGCCGACCGAGGGAACCAGGCAAAGCGGACACATTACGGCGCAAGAGCCGTTGGCACTTAGAAAATATTCGCCAAAGTTGGCACGAGCTCCAGAATGAGAGGCTGATTTTTCGCCGTTTGTGGCCGACCGAGGGAACCAGGCAAAGCGGACACATTACGGCGCAAGAGCCGTTGGCACTTAGGCGAGCTCCAGAAGGAGAGGCTGATTTTTTCGCTATTTGTGGCCGACCGAGGGAACCAGGCAAAGCGGACACATTACGGCGCAAGAGCCGTTGGCACTTAGAAAATATTCGCCAAAGTTGGCACGAGCTCCAGAAGGAGAGGCTGATTTTTCGCTATTTGTGGCCGACCGAGGGAACCAGGCAAAGCGGACACTTTACGGCGCAAGAGCCGTTGGCACTTAGAAAATATTCGCCAAAGTTGGCACGAGCTCCAGAAGGAGAGGCTGATTTTTCGCCGTTTGTGGCCGACCGAGGGAACCAGACAAAGCGGACACATTACGGCGCAAGAGCCGTTGGCACTTAGGCGAGCTCCAGAAGGAGAGGCTGATTTTTCGCTATTTGTGGCCGACCGAGGGAACCAGGCAAAGCGGACACATTACGGCGCAAGAGCCGTTGGCACTTAGAAAATATTCGCCAAAGTTGGCACGAGCTCCAGAAGGAGAGGCTGATTTTTCGCTATTTGTGGCCGACCGAGGGAACCAGGCAAAGCGGACACTTTACGGCGCAAGAGCCGTTGGCACTTAGAAATTTTTTGACAAAGTTGGCGCGAGCTCCAGAAGGAGAGGCTGGTTTTTCGCTATTTGTGGCCGACCGAGGGAACCAGGCAAAGCGGACACATTACGGCGCAAGAGCCGTTGGCACTTAGGCGAGCTCCAGAAGGAGAGGCTGATTTTTCGCCGTTTGTGGCCGACCGAGGGAACCAGGCAAAGCGGACACATTACGGCGCAAGAGCCGTTGGCACTTAGGCGAGCTCCAGAAGGAGAGGCTGGTTTTTCGCTATTTGTGGCCGACCGAGGGAACCAGGCAAAGCGGACACATTACGGCGCAAGAGCCGTTGGCACTTAGGCGAGCTCCAGAAGGAGAGGCTGATTTTTCGCCGTTTGTGGCCGACCGAGGGAACCAGGCAAAGCGGACACATTACGGCGCAAGAGCCGTTGGCACTTAGGCGAGCTCCAGAAGGAGAGGCTGGTTTTTCGCTATTTGTGGCCGACCGAGGGAACCAGGCAAAGCGGACACATTACGGCGCAAGAGCCGTTGGCACTTAGGCGAGCTCCAGAAGGAGAGGCTGATTTTTCGCCGTTTGTGGCCGACCGAGGGAACCAGGCAAAGCGGACACATTACGGCGCAAGAGCCGTTGGCACTTAGGCGAGCTCCAGAAGGAGAGGCTGGTTTTTCGCTATTTGTGGCCGACCGAGGGAACCAGGCAAAGCGGACACATTACGGCGCAAGAGCCGTTGGCACTTAGGCGAGCTCCAGAAGGAGAGGCTGATTTTTCGCCGTTTGTGGCCGACCGAGGGAACCAGGCAAAGCGGACACATTACGGCGCAAGAGCCGTTGGCACTTAGGCGAGCTCCAGAAGGAGAGGCTGGTTTTTCGCTATTTGTGGCCGACCGAGGGAACCAGGCAAAGCGGACACATTACGGCGCAAGAGCCGTTGGCACTTAGGCGAGCTCCAGAAGGAGAGGCTGATTTTTCGCCGTTTGTGGCCGACCGAGGGAACCAGGCAAAGCGGACACATTACGGCGCAAGAGCCGTTGGCACTTAGGCGAGCTCCAGAAGGAGAGGCTGGTTTTTCGCTATTTGTGGCCGACCGAGGGAACCAGGCAAAGCGGACACATTACGGCGCAAGAGCCGTTGGCACTTAGGCGAGCTCCAGAAGGAGAGGCTGATTTTTCGCCGTTTGTGGCCGACCGAGGGAACCAGGCAAAGCGGACACATTACGGCGCAAGAGCCGTTGGCACTTAGGCGAGCTCCAGAAGGAGAGGCTGATTTTTCGCCGTTCGTGGCCGACCGAGGGAACCAGGCAAAGCGGACACATTACGGCGCAAGAGCCGTTGGCACTTAGAAAATATTCGCCAAAGTTGGCACGAGCTCCAGAATGAGAGGCTGATTTTTCGCCGTTTGTGGCCGACCGAGGGAACCAGGCAAAGCGGACACATTACGGCGCAAGAGCCGTTGGCACTTAGGCGAGCTCCAGAAGGAGAGGCTGATTTTTTCGCTATTTGTGGCCGACCGAGGGAACCAGGCAAAGCGGACACATTACGGCGCAAGAGCCGTTGGCACTTAGAAAATATTCGCCAAAGTTGGCACGAGCTCCAGAATGAGAGGCTGATTTTTCGCCGTTTGTGGCCGACCGAGGGAACCAGACAAAGCGGACACATTACGGCGCAAGAGCCGTTGGCACTTAGGCGAGCTCCAGAAGGAGAGGCTGATTTTTCGCTATTTGTGGCCGACCGAGGGAACCAGGCAAAGCGGACACTTTACGGCGCAAGAGCCGTTGGCACTTAGAAAATATTCGCCAAAGTTGGCACGAGCTCCAGAAGGAGAGGCTGATTTTTCGCCGTTTGTGGCCGACCGAGGGAACCAGACAAAGCGGACACATTACGGCGCAAGAGCCGTTGGCACTTAGGCGAGCTCCAGAAGGAGAGGCTGATTTTTCGCTATTTGTGGCCGACCGAGGGAACCAGGCAAAGCGGACACTTTACGGCGCAAGAGCCGTTGGCACTTAGAAAATATTCGCCAAAGTTGGCACGAGCTCCAGAAGGAGAGGCTGATTTTTCGCTATTTGTGGCCGACCGAGGGAACCAGGCAAAGCGGACACTTTACGGCGCAAGAGCCGTTGGCACTTAGAAATTTTTTGACAAAGTTGGCGCGAGCTCCAGAAGGAGAGGCTGGTTTTTCGCTATTTGTGGCCGACCGAGGGAACCAGGCAAAGCGGACACATTACGGCGCAAGAGCCGTTGGCACTTAGGCGAGCTCCAGAAGGAGAGGCTGATTTTTCGCCGTTTGTGGCCGACCGAGGGAACCAGGCAAAGCGGACACATTACGGCGCAAGAGCCGTTGGCACTTAGGCGAGCTCCAGAAGGAGAGGCTGGTTTTTCGCTATTTGTGGCCGACCGAGGGAACCAGGCAAAGCGGACACATTACGGCGCAAGAGCCGTTGGCACTTAGGCGAGCTCCAGAAGGAGAGGCTGATTTTTCGCCGTTTGTGGCCGACCGAGGGAACCAGGCAAAGCGGACACATTACGGCGCAAGAGCCGTTGGCACTTAGGCGAGCTCCAGAAGGAGAGGCTGATTTTTCGCCGTTCGTGGCCGACCGAGGGAACCAGGCAAAGCGGACACATTACGGCGCAAGAGCCGTTGGCACTTAGAAAATATTCGCCAAAGTTGGCACGAGCTCCAGAATGAGAGGCTGATTTTTCGCCGTTTGTGGCCGACCGAGGGAACCAGGCAAAGCGGACACATTACGGCGCAAGAGCCGTTGGCACTTAGGCGAGCTCCAGAAGGAGAGGCTGATTTTTTCGCTATTTGTGGCCGACCGAGGGAACCAGGCAAAGCGGACACATTACGGCGCAAGAGCCGTTGGCACTTAGAAAATATTCGCCAAAGTTGGCACGAGCTCCAGAATGAGAGGCTGATTTTTCGCCGTTTGTGGCCGACCGAGGGAACCAGACAAAGCGGACACATTACGGCGCAAGAGCCGTTGGCACTTAGGCGAGCTCCAGAAGGAGAGGCTGATTTTTCGCTATTTGTGGCCGACCGAGGGAACCAGGCAAAGCGGACACTTTACGGCGCAAGAGCCGTTGGCACTTAGAAAATATTCGCCAAAGTTGGCACGAGCTCCAGAAGGAGAGGCTGATTTTTCGCCGTTTGTGGCCGACCGAGGGAACCAGACAAAGCGGACACATTACGGCGCAAGAGCCGTTGGCACTTAGGCGAGCTCCAGAAGGAGAGGCTGATTTTTCGCTATTTGTGGTCCGACCGAGGGAACCAGGCAAAGCGGACACTTTACGGCGCAAGAGCCGTTGGCACTTAGAAAATATTCTGAAATTCTCACCGACCTCCGTGGTGGAGAGGCCGAATTTTCGACATTCGTGGCCGACCGGGGAACCGTCGCCACTCGGACAACTTGTGCGGCAGCCCTCGGTGATTTTAGGACCGCTTTTTCACCCTCGCTGTCCGACCGGAGAACCGTCGTAGCTCGGACAGTTCGTGTGCCAGCATCCGCTGGCACTTAGAAAATTTTAAAAAAGAAAAAAATAGTCTTCTGCATATACGTTCTGACTATATTTTGCGATTAGGGGGTAAAGGTAATGAGTACAGTGACTAGGGGGACCAACTCATCGTACTCTGGCGCACCAACACGCCAAGGTTGGTACTGCACTTAGGCTGATTTTTGCGCTATTCGCGGCCGACCGGGGAACCAGCGCGGAGCGGACACATTACGGCGAATGAGCCGTTGGCACTTAGAAAATTTTTGAGCTTTTTTCGAACTTCCGTGAGGCTGATTTTGCGCTATTCGCGGCCGACCGGGGAACCAGCGCGGAGCGGACACATTACGGCGAATGAGCCGTTGGCACTTAGAAAATTTTTGAGCTTTTTTCGAACTTCCGTGAGGCTGATTTTGCGCTATTCGCGGCCGACCGGGGAACCAGCGCGGAGCGGACACATTACGGCGAATGAGCCGTTGGCACTTAGAAAATTTTTGAGCTTTTTTCGGACTTCCGTGTGGAGCTTTGGGGCCGTTCCGCCTAACTTTTTATGCCCGATTAGGCTTCCAGGGAGGCGGCTAAGCATTATTGACCAATCATGGAGCTTTTTTCGGACTTCCGTGTGGAGCTTTGGGGCCGTTCCGCCTAACTTTTTATGCCCGATTAGGCTTCCAGGGAGGCGGCTAAGCATTATTGACCAATCATGGAGCTTTTTTGGGACTTCCGTGTGGAGCTTTGGGGCCGTTCCGCCTAACTTTTTATGCCCGATTAGGCTTCCAGGGAGGCGGCTAAGCATTATTGACCAATCATGGAGCTTTTTTGGGACTTCCGTGTGGAGCTTTGGAGCCGTTCCGCCTAACTTTTTATGCCCGATTAGGCTTCCAGGGAGGCGGCTAAGCATTATTGACCAATCATGGAGCTTTTTTGGGACTTCCGTGTGGAGCTTTGGGGCCGTTCCGCCTAGCTTTTTATGCCCGATTAGGCTTCCAGGGAGGCGGCTAAGCATTATTGACCAATCATGGAGCTTTTTTGGGACTTCCGTGTGGAGCTTTGGGGCCGTTCCGCCTAGCTTTTTATGCCCGATTAGGCTTCCAGGGAGGCGGCTAAGCATTATTGACCAATCATGGAGCTTTTTTGGGACTTCCGTGTGGAGCTTTGGGGCCGTTCCGCCTAGCTTTTTATGCCCGATTAGGCTTCCAGGGAGGCGGCTAAGCATTATTGACCAATCATGGAGCTTTTTTGGGACTTCCGTGTGGAGCTTTGGGGCCGTTCCGCCTAGCTTTTTATGCCCGATTAGGCTTCCAGGGAGGCGGCTAAGCATTATTGACCAATCATGGAGCTTTTTTGGGACTTCCGTGTGGAGCTTTGGGGCCGTTCCGCCTAGCTTTTTATGCCCGATTAGGCTTCCAGGGAGGCGGCTAAGCATTATTGACCAATCATGGAGCTTTTTTGGGACTTCCGTGTGGAGCTTTGGGGCCGTTCCGCCTAGCTTTTTATGCCCGATTAGGCTTCCAGGGAGGCGGCTAAGCATTATTGACCAATCATGGAGCTTTTTTGGGACTTCCGTGTGGAGCTTTGGGGCCGTTCCGCCTAGCTTTTTATGCCCGATTAGGCTTCCAGGGAGGCGGCTAAGCATTATTGACCAATCATGGAGCTTTTTTGGGACTTCCGTGTGGAGCTTTGGGGCCGTTCCGCCTAGCTTTTTATGCCCGATTAGGCTTCCAGGGAGGCGGCTAAGCATTATTGACCAATCATGGAGCTTTTTTGGGACTTCCGTGTGGAGCTTTGGGGCCGTTCCGCCTAGCTTTTTATGCCCGATTAGGCTTCCAGGGAGGCGGCTAAGCATTATTGACCAATCATGGAGCTTTTTTGGGACTTCCGTGTGGAGCTTTGGAGCCGTTCCGCCTAACTTTTTATGCCCGATTAGGCTTCCAGGGAGGCGGCTAAGCATTATTGACCAATCATGGAGCTTTTTTGGGACTTCCGTGTGGAGCTTTGGGGCCGTTCCGCCTAGCTTTTTATGCCCGATTAGGCTTCCAGGGAGGCGGCTAAGCATTATTGACCAATCATGGAGCTTTTTTGGGACTTCCGTGTGGAGCTTTGGGGCCGTTCCGCCTAGCTTTTTATGCCCGATTAGGCTTCCAGGGAGGCGGCTAAGCATTATTGACCAATCATGGAGCTTTTTTGGGACTTCCGTGTGGAGCTTTGGGGCCGTTCCGCCTAGCTTTTTATGCCCGATTAGGCTTCCAGGGAGGCGGCTAAGCATTATTGACCAATCATGGAGCTTTTTTGGGACTTCCGTGTGGAGCTTTGGGGCCGTTCCGCCTAGCTTTTTATGCCCGATTAGGCTTCCAGGGAGGCGGCTAAGCATTATTGACCAATCATGGAGCTTTTTTGGGACTTCCGTGTGGAGCTTTGGGGCCGTTCCGCCTAGCTTTTTATGCCCGATTAGGCTTCCAGGGAGGCGGCTAAGCATTATTGACCAATCATGGAGCTTTTTTGGGACTTCCGTGTGGAGCTTTGGGGCCGTTCCGCCTAGCTTTTTATGCCCGATTAGGCTTCCAGGGAGGCGGCTAAGCATTATTGACCAATCATGGAGCTTTTTTGGGACTTCCGTGTGGAGCTTTGGGGCCGTTCCGCCTAGCTTTTTATGCCCGATTAGGCTTCCAGGGAGGCGGCTAAGCATTATTGACCAATCATGGAGCTTTTTTGGGACTTCCGTGTGGAGCTTTGGGGCCGTTCCGCCTAGCTTTTTATGCCCGATTAGGCTTCCAGGGAGGCGGCTAAGCATTATTGACCAATCATGGAGCTTTTTTGGGACTTCCGTGTGGAGCTTTGGGGCCGTTCCGCCTAGCTTTTTATGCCCGATTAGGCTTCCAGGGAGGCGGCTAAGCATTATTGACCAATCATGGAGCTTTTTTGGGACTTCCGTGTGGAGCTTTGGGGCCGTTCCGCCTAGCTTTTTATGCCCGATTAGGCTTCCAGGGAGGCGGCTAAGCATTATTGACCAATCATGGAGCTTTTTTGGGACTTCCAGCCGGTGCTTTGGGGGCCTTCCCCCTCACTTTCTACGCCCGATTGGGCTTCCAGGGACGCGGCTAAGCATTTTTAACAGAAATGGAGCTTTTTGCGGAGCTCCAGCCGGTGCCACCGGCAGGCCGTGCACGCGGACGAGATGACCGAAAGAAGCTCCAGGAGAGCGGATGGACGCTTTTTAAGCACCGAGGCGGAGATCGCGGAGCTTTAATAGACTTCCAGCGGGCCCAAAGCGGCCAGGCAGACGGCGCAGCGCGACCTGGTACCTCGCACGGGACGCATCGCCCCCCCCGCGCACAGTTCCAGGGGGCCGGGATGACGTTTCAAAGCTGCCGCTGCAGCTGCGGCGGGGAGTGGCCTCCCTCCGGTGGACACGACGAGTAAATGACACCGGCCGCTGACGCAAACCCACGCCGGACAGGAGAGCTCAAAAGCCGGGTAACATTTCAAGGAAGACCCCCCCTGCGCAGACCTCCACTAGGCCGGGATGACTGTTCAGCTGTGGCGGGGAGTGGCCTCCCTCCGGTCGGCACGACGAGTAAATGACACCGGCCGCTGACGCAAACCCACGCCGGACAGGAGAGCTCAAAAGCCGGGTAACATTTCAAGGAAGACCCCCCCTGCGCAGACCTCCACTAGGCCGGGATGACTGTTCAGCTGTGGCGGGGAGTGGCCTCCCTCCGGTCGGCACGACGAGTAAATGACACCGGCCGCTGACGCAAACCCACGCCGGACAGGAGAGCTCAAAAGCCGGGTAACATTTCAAGGAAGACCCCCCCTGCGCAGACCTCCACTAGGCCGGGATGACTGTTCAGCTGTGGCGGGGAGTGGCCTCCCTCCGGTCGGCACGACGAGTAAATGACACCGGCCGCTGACGCAAACCCACGCCGGACAGGAGAGCTCAAAAGCCGGGGTAACATTTCAAGGAAGACCCCCCCTGCGCAGACCTCCACTAGGCCGGGATGACTGTTCAGCTGCGGCGGGGAGTGGCCTCCCTCCGGTCGGCACGACGAGTAAATGACACCGGCCGCTGACGCAAACCCACGCCGGACAGGAGAGCTCAAAAGCCGGGTAACATTTCAAGGAAGACCCCCCCTGCGCAGACCTCCACTAGGCCGGGATGACTGTTCAGCTGTGGCGGGGAGTGGCCTCCCTCCGGTCGGCACGACGAGTAAATGACACCGGCCGCTGACGCAAACCCACGCCGGACAGGAGAGCTCAAAAGCCGGGTAACATTTCAAGGAAGACCCCCCCTGCGCAGACCTCCACTAGGCCGGGATGACTGTTCAGCTGCGGCGGGGAGTGGCCTCCCTCCGGTCGGCACGACGAGTAAAGCTATTTAGGAAAATCTGAGATAAATATCACTTGCATAATAATTTGGAACACGGTCCCGTGTTCCAAATTATTATGCAAAATGTATTTAGACACCAGCAATCGCACTTAGATTTGTTTCTTTTTTCTTTCTTTTAGCTTCCATAATGTTACCGGGCGCTGACGCAAACCCACGCCCGGCAGGAGAGCTCAAAAGCCGGGTAACATTTCAAGGAAGCTATTTAGGAAAATCTGAGATAAATATCCTTTGCATAATAATTTGGAACACGGTCCCGTGTTCCAAATTATTATGCAAAATGTATTTAAGTGTCATAAAGATTACATTTTTTGTTTTTCAAGTACTGAAATCACCCTCAGTCATGGTACAGTCCATGGTAGTCTGCCAGGTGAGCGCAATTGTAGTAATTAACAAGTCTATTTAAGTTCCGCGTTTTTAAGCGTTCGGCCATTTCGTTCAACCATGGGGAGGAAAAAGGATCTCTCTGCTGTCGAGAAGCGTGAAATCGTTCGATGCCTTGGACAAGGTATGCAGACATTCGATATTGCACGAAAGCTTAAGCGCGACCATCGAACTTTGAAGAAATTCGTCGCTGATTCGGAGCAAACGCGCGTTCGTGCAGACAAAGGCACGACAAGGAAGGTTTCTGCAAGACAAACAAATCGAATCAAGAGGGCGGCTGCAAGCATGCCACTAAAGACGAGCAAACAAATATTCGACGCTGCTGGTGCCAGTGAAGTCCCACGAACGACGAGGTGCAGGATCCTCCAGAGGCTTGCAGTTGTGCGGAAACCCTCCATTCGGCCACCCCTGAACAACGCGAACAAGCAGAAACGGCTGCAGTGGGCCCAGACTTACATGAAGACAAATTTTCAGACAGTCCTGTTCACCGACGAGTGCCGTGCCACCTTGGATGGGCCAGGTAGGGTTTTTTAAGTTTTTCCTTGCACTTTTGAGAGCTCAGGGGATGCTTTGAGAATAATTGTCAATTTCTGTCAATGTGAAGCCCTTTGAGACTGCTTGTGATTTAGGGCTATACAAATAAACTTGATTTGACTTGACTTTACAGATGGATGGAGTCGTGGATGGTTGGTGGACGGCCACGATAGCCCAACAAGGCTGCGGCGTCAGCAGGGAGGTGGCGGAGTGATGTTTTGGGCCGGAATCATGGGGAGAGAGCTGCTTGGCCCCTTTAGGGTCCCTGAAGGCGTCAAAATTACGTCTGTTAACTACGTGGAATTTCTGACTCAACACTTCTGTCCATGGTACAACAGGAAGAACCGTGCTTTCCGTCAAAAGATCATCTTCATGCATGACAATGCACCGTCTCATGCTGCAAGAAATACGTCAACGTCTTTGGCATCTATGGGAATAAAGGGAGAGAAACTGATGGTGTGGCCCCCATGCTCCCCTGACCTCAATCCTATTGAAAACTTGTGGAGCATCGTCAAGCAGAAAATCTACGAAGGTGGGAGGCAGTTCAATTCCAAAGAGCAGCTCTGGCAGGCTATTCTTAGATCCTGCCAAGAAATTCAACCAGAAACTGTACAAAAACTCACAAGTTCAGTGGATGGAAGAATCGTGAAGCTGCTGTTGAACAAAGGGTCCTATGTTAAAATGTAACTTTGTTTTTTATTGAAATAAAGGGTCCTATGTTAAAATGTAACTTGTTTGTCTTTTCTTTGAAATAGCTTTTGATTTCAGTAAATATGACCTCCTAATGCTGTAAATTCTTAAGATGGGCATTTCAGTTCATAAAAACCTATAAAATGTTATAAAACTCTGTTGTGCGTAATAATGTGGAACAGTGCATTTTAAGTTTTTTATTTTTTAAAAATTCTGTGATCATTCGGAGGTTTGTTCAATAAAATTAGAATTCATCAAAATAATGGTTGATGACTTGAAAATTATGCTGACTCATTTTGCATCGACTATTTAGGAAAATCTGAGATAAATGTCACTTGCATAATAATTTGGAACACGGTGTAAGTGCGATTGCTGGTGTATTTACTCGTCGTGTCCACCGGAGGACGGCAAATCCCCGCCGCAGCTGCAGCGGCAGCGCTTAATGTCTTCCCGGCCGCCTGGAACTCTGCACGGGGCGTGTTTCGTCCCGCGCAGCGGTACCAGATCGCGCTGCGCCGTCAGCCGAGCCAGCGCGCGGTCCGCTGGAAGTCTACACTGTGTTCCAAATTATTATGCAAATTGTATTTATGTGTCATAAAGATTACATTTTTTGTTTTTCAATTAAACTCATGGATGGTATTACGTGTCAGGGCTCTTTGGATCACTGAGATCAATCTCAGACACCGGGGATCATTACCGGCCAGTTGAGCCCAAATTAAGGAAAAACTACTTAAGAATGGTGTTCCACATTATTAAGCAGATAATTTGAAGTTCGCTTTGAGCAGTGGCGGACGCCAACCCACGACCGGTGGGAGAGCTCGGAGGGCGGATGGGCTTTCAAGGAAGCCCCCCAGGCCGGTCCCACTCGCACTTAGAATTTTTTTTTTTTTTGGCTTCCATAATGTACCGGGCGCGGACGCGAAACCCACGCCGGGCAGGAGAGCTCGAAAGGCGGCTAAGCATTCAAGGAAGCACCGTCTGGAGCTTCAGAGCCGTTCCGCCTGACTTTTAACGTAGAGTACCGGGCGCAAACCACTAACTCAAGCCCGGCATGGCAGCTCGAAAGGCGGCTAAGCATTCAAGGAAGCACCGTCTGGAGCTTCAGAGCCGTTCCGCCTGACTTTTAACGTAGAGTACCGGGCGCAAACCACTAACTCAAGCCCGGCATGGCAGCTCGAAAGGCGGCTAAGCATTCAAGGAAGCACCGTCTGGAGCTTCAGAGCCGTTCCGCCTGACTTTTAACGTAGAGTACCGGGCGCAAACCACTAACTCAAGCCCGGCATGGCAGCTCGAAAGGCGGCTAAGCATTCAAGGAAGCACCGTCTGGAGCTTCAGAGCCGTTCCGCCTGACTTTTAACGTAGAGTACCGGGCGCAAACCACTAACTCAAGCCCGGCATGGCAGCTCGAAAGGCGGCTAAGCATTCAAGGAAGCACCGTCTGGAGCTTCAGAGCCGTTCCGCCTGACTTTTAACGTAGAGTACCGGGCGCAAACCACTAACTCAAGCCCGGCATGGCAGCTCGAAAGGCGGCTAAGCATTCAAGGAAGCACCGTCTGGAGCTTCAGAGCCGTTCCGCCTGACTTTTAACGTAGAGTACCGGGCGCAAACCACTAACTCAAGCCCGGCATGGCAGCTCGAAAGGCGGCTAAGCATTCAAGGAAGCACCGTCTGGAGCTTCAGAGCCGTTCCGCCTGACTTTTAACGTAGAGTACCGGGCGCAAACCACTAACTCAAGCCCGGCATGGCAGCTCGAAAGGCGGCTAAGCATTCAAGGAAGCACCGTCTGGAGCTTCAGAGCCGTTCCGCCTGACTTTTAACGTAGAGTACCGGGCGCAAACCACTAACTCAAGCCCGGCATGGCAGCTCGAAAGGCGGCTAAGCATTCAAGGAAGCACCG
Organism: Syngnathus typhle; assembly: GCF_033458585.1. NCBI lineage: Eukaryota > Metazoa > Chordata > Actinopteri > Syngnathiformes > Syngnathidae > Syngnathus > Syngnathus typhle. Next base: position 45,458 of record NW_026872117.1, read on the forward strand.
TCTGGAGCTTCAGAGCCGTTCCGCCTGACTTTTAACGTAGAGTACCGGGCGCAAACCACTAACTCAAGCCCGGCATGGCAGCTCGAAAGGCGGCTAAGCATTCAAGGAAGCACCGTCTGGAGCTTCAGAGCCGTTCCGCCTGACTTTTAACGTAGAGTACCGGGCGCAAACCACTAACTCAAGCCCGGCATGGCAGCTCGAAAGGCGGCTAAGCATTCAAGGAAGCACCGTCTGGAGCTTCAGAGCCGTTCCGCCTGACTTTTAACGTAGAGTACCGGGCGCAAACCACTAACTCAAGCCCGGCATGGCAGCTCGAAAGGCGGCTAAGCATTCAAGGAAGCACCGTCTGGAGCTTCAGAGCCGTTCCGCCTGACTTTTAACGTAGAGTACCGGGCGCAAACCACTAACTCAAGCCCGGCATGGCAGCTCGAAAGGCGGCTAAGCATTCAAGGAAGCACCGTCTGGAGCTTCAGAGCCGTTCCGCCTGACTTTTAACGTAGAGTACCGGGCGCAAACCACTAACTCAAGCCCGGCATGGCAGCTCGAAAGGCGGCTAAGCATTCAAGGAAGCACCGTCTGGAGCTTCAGAGCCGTTCCGCCTGACTTTTAACGTAGAGTACCGGGCGCAAACCACTAACTCAAGCCCGGCATGGCAGCTCGAAAGGCGGCTAAGCATTCAAGGAAGCACCGTCTGGAGCTTCAGAGCCGTTCCGCCTGACTTTTAACGTAGAGTACCGGGCGCAAACCACTAACTCAAGCCCGGCATGGCAGCTCGAAAGGCGGCTAAGCATTCAAGGAAGCACCGTCTGGAGCTTCAGAGCCGTTCCGCCTGACTTTTAACGTAGAGTACCGGGCGCAAACCACTAACTCAAGCCCGGCATGGCAGCTCGAAAGGCGGCTAAGCATTCAAGGAAGCACCGTCTGGAGCTTCAGAGCCGTTCCGCCTGACTTTTAACGTAGAGTACCGGGCGCAAACCACTAACTCAAGCCCGGCATGGCAGCTCGAAAGGCGGCTAAGCATTCAAGGAAGCACCGTCTGGAGCTTCAGAGCCGTTCCGCCTGACTTTTAACGTAGAGTACCGGGCGCAAACCACTAACTCAAGCCCGGCATGGCAGCTCGAAAGGCGGCTAAGCATTCAAGGAAGCACCGTCTGGAGCTTCAGAGCCGTTCCGCCTGACTTTTAACGTAGAGTACCGGGCGCAAACCACTAACTCAAGCCCGGCATGGCAGCTCGAAAGGCGGCTAAGCATTCAAGGAAGCACCGTCTGGAGCTTCAGAGCCGTTCCGCCTGACTTTTAACGTAGAGTACCGGGCGCAAACCACTAACTCAAGCCCGGCATGGCAGCTCGAAAGGCGGCTAAGCATTCAAGGAAGCACCGTCTGGAGCTTCAGAGCCGTTCCGCCTGACTTTTAACGTAGAGTACCGGGCGCAAACCACTAACTCAAGCCCGGCATGGCAGCTCGAAAGGCGGCTAAGCATTCAAGGAAGCACCGTCTGGAGCTTCAGAGCCGTTCCGCCTGACTTTTAACGTAGAGTACCGGGCGCAAACCACTAACTCAAGCCCGGCATGGCAGCTCGAAAGGCGGCTAAGCATTCAAGGAAGCACCGTCTGGAGCTTCAGAGCCGTTCCGCCTGACTTTTAACGTAGAGTACCGGGCGCAAACCACTAACTCAAGCCCGGCATGGCAGCTCGAAAGGCGGCTAAGCATTCAAGGAAGCACCGTCTGGAGCTTCAGAGCCGTTCCGCCTGACTTTTAACGTAGAGTACCGGGCGCAAACCACTAACTCAAGCCCGGCATGGCAGCTCGAAAGGCGGCTAAGCATTCAAGGAAGCACCGTCTGGAGCTTCAGAGCCGTTCCGCCTGACTTTTAACGTAGAGTACCGGGCGCAAACCACTAACTCAAGCCCGGCATGGCAGCTCGAAAGGCGGCTAAGCATTCAAGGAAGCACCGTCTGGAGCTTCAGAGCCGTTCCGCCTGACTTTTAACGTAGAGTACCGGGCGCAAACCACTAACTCAAGCCCGGCATGGCAGCTCGAAAGGCGGCTAAGCATTCAAGGAAGCACCGTCTGGAGCTTCAGAGCCGTTCCGCCTGACTTTTAACGTAGAGTACCGGGCGCAAACCACTAACTCAAGCCCGGCATGGCAGCTCGAAAGGCGGCTAAGCATTCAAGGAAGCACCGTCTGGAGCTTCAGAGCCGTTCCGCCTGACTTTTAACGTAGAGTACCGGGCGCAAACCACTAACTCAAGCCCGGCATGGCAGCTCGAAAGGCGGCTAAGCATTCAAGGAAGCACCGTCTGGAGCTTCAGAGCCGTTCCGCCTGACTTTTAACGTAGAGTACCGGGCGCAAACCACTAACTCAAGCCCGGCATGGCAGCTCGAAAGGCGGCTAAGCATTCAAGGAAGCACCGTCTGGAGCTTCAGAGCCGTTCCGCCTGACTTTTAACGTAGAGTACCGGGCGCAAACCACTAACTCAAGCCCGGCATGGCAGCTCGAAAGGCGGCTAAGCATTCAAGGAAGCACCGTCTGGAGCTTCAGAGCCGTTCCGCCTGACTTTTAACGTAGAGTACCGGGCGCAAACCACTAACTCAAGCCCGGCATGGCAGCTCGAAAGGCGGCTAAGCATTCAAGGAAGCACCGTCTGGAGCTTCAGAGCCGTTCCGCCTGACTTTTAACGTAGAGTACCGGGCGCAAACCACTAACTCAAGCCCGGCATGGCAGCTCGAAAGGCGGCTAAGCATTCAAGGAAGCACCGTCTGGAGCTTCAGAGCCGTTCCGCCTGACTTTTAACGTAGAGTACCGGGCGCAAACCACTAACTCAAGCCCGGCATGGCAGCTCGAAAGGCGGCTAAGCATTCAAGGAAGCACCGTCTGGAGCTTCAGAGCCGTTCCGCCTGACTTTTAACGTAGAGTACCGGGCGCAAACCACTAACTCAAGCCCGGCATGGCAGCTCGAAAGGCGGCTAAGCATTCAAGGAAGCACCGTCTGGAGCTTCAGAGCCGTTCCGCCTGACTTTTAACGTAGAGTACCGGGCGCAAACCACTAACTCAAGCCCGGCATGGCAGCTCGAAAGGCGGCTAAGCATTCAAGGAAGCACCGTCTGGAGCTTCAGAGCCGTTCCGCCTGACTTTTAACGTAGAGTACCGGGCGCAAACCACTAACTCAAGCCCGGCATGGCAGCTCGAAAGGCGGCTAAGCATTCAAGGAAGCACCGTCTGGAGCTTCAGAGCCGTTCCGCCTGACTTTTAACGTAGAGTACCGGGCGCAAACCACTAACTCAAGCCCGGCATGGCAGCTCGAAAGGCGGCTAAGCATTCAAGGAAGCACCGTCTGGAGCTTCAGAGCCGTTCCGCCTGACTTTTAACGTAGAGTACCGGGCGCAAACCACTAACTCAAGCCCGGCATGGCAGCTCGAAAGGCGGCTAAGCATTCAAGGAAGCACCGTCTGGAGCTTCAGAGCCGTTCCGCCTGACTTTTAACGTAGAGTACCGGGCGCAAACCACTAACTCAAGCCCGGCATGGCAGCTCGAAAGGCGGCTAAGCATTCAAGGAAGCACCGTCTGGAGCTTCAGAGCCGTTCCGCCTGACTTTTAACGTAGAGTACCGGGCGCAAACCACTAACTCAAGCCCGGCATGGCAGCTCGAAAGGCGGCTAAGCATTCAAGGAAGCACCGTCTGGAGCTTCAGAGCCGTTCCGCCTGACTTTTAACGTAGAGTACCGGGCGCAAACCACTAACTCAAGCCCGGCATGGCAGCTCGAAAGGCGGCTAAGCATTCAAGGAAGCACCGTCTGGAGCTTCAGAGCCGTTCCGCCTGACTTTTAACGTAGAGTACCGGGCGCAAACCACTAACTCAAGCCCGGCATGGCAGCTCGAAAGGCGGCTAAGCATTCAAGGAAGCACCGTCTGGAGCTTCAGAGCCGTTCCGCCTGACTTTTAACGTAGAGTACCGGGCGCAAACCACTAACTCAAGCCCGGCATGGCAGCTCGAAAGGCGGCTAAGCATTCAAGGAAGCACCGTCTGGAGCTTCAGAGCCGTTCCGCCTGACTTTTAACGTAGAGTACCGGGCGCAAACCACTAACTCAAGCCCGGCATGGCAGCTCGAAAGGCGGCTAAGCATTCAAGGAAGCACCGTCTGGAGCTTCAGAGCCGTTCCGCCTGACTTTTAACGTAGAGTACCGGGCGCAAACCACTAACTCAAGCCCGGCATGGCAGCTCGAAAGGCGGCTAAGCATTCAAGGAAGCACCGTCTGGAGCTTCAGAGCCGTTCCGCCTGACTTTTAACGTAGAGTACCGGGCGCAAACCACTAACTCAAGCCCGGCATGGCAGCTCGAAAGGCGGCTAAGCATTCAAGGAAGCACCGTCTGGAGCTTCAGAGCCGTTCCGCCTGACTTTTAACGTAGAGTACCGGGCGCAAACCACTAACTCAAGCCCGGCATGGCAGCTCGAAAGGCGGCTAAGCATTCAAGGAAGCACCGTCTGGAGCTTCAGAGCCGTTCCGCCTGACTTTTAACGTAGAGTACCGGGCGCAAACCACTAACTCAAGCCCGGCATGGCAGCTCGAAAGGCGGCTAAGCATTCAAGGAAGCACCGTCTGGAGCTTCAGAGCCGTTCCGCCTGACTTTTAACGTAGAGTACCGGGCGCAAACCACTAACTCAAGCCCGGCATGGCAGCTCGAAAGGCGGCTAAGCATTCAAGGAAGCACCGTCTGGAGCTTCAGAGCCGTTCCGCCTGACTTTTAACGTAGAGTACCGGGCGCAAACCACTAACTCAAGCCCGGCATGGCAGCTCGAAAGGCGGCTAAGCATTCAAGGAAGCACCGTCTGGAGCTTCAGAGCCGTTCCGCCTGACTTTTAACGTAGAGTACCGGGCGCAAACCACTAACTCAAGCCCGGCATGGCAGCTCGAAAGGCGGCTAAGCATTCAAGGAAGCACCGTCTGGAGCTTCAGAGCCGTTCCGCCTGACTTTTAACGTAGAGTACCGGGCGCAAACCACTAACTCAAGCCCGGCATGGCAGCTCGAAAGGCGGCTAAGCATTCAAGGAAGCACCGTCTGGAGCTTCAGAGCCGTTCCGCCTGACTTTTAACGTAGAGTACCGGGCGCAAACCACTAACTCAAGCCCGGCATGGCAGCTCGAAAGGCGGCTAAGCATTCAAGGAAGCACCGTCTGGAGCTTCAGAGCCGTTCCGCCTGACTTTTAACGTAGAGTACCGGGCGCAAACCACTAACTCAAGCCCGGCATGGCAGCTCGAAAGGCGGCTAAGCATTCAAGGAAGCACCGTCTGGAGCTTCAGAGCCGTTCCGCCTGACTTTTAACGTAGAGTACCGGGCGCAAACCACTAACTCAAGCCCGGCATGGCAGCTCGAAAGGCGGCTAAGCATTCAAGGAAGCACCGTCTGGAGCTTCAGAGCCGTTCCGCCTGACTTTTAACGTAGAGTACCGGGCGCAAACCACTAACTCAAGCCCGGCATGGCAGCTCGAAAGGCGGCTAAGCATTCAAGGAAGCACCGTCTGGAGCTTCAGAGCCGTTCCGCCTGACTTTTAACGTAGAGTACCGGGCGCAAACCACTAACTCAAGCCCGGCATGGCAGCTCGAAAGGCGGCTAAGCATTCAAGGAAGCACCGTCTGGAGCTTCAGAGCCGTTCCGCCTGACTTTTAACGTAGAGTACCGGGCGCAAACCACTAACTCAAGCCCGGCATGGCAGCTCGAAAGGCGGCTAAGCATTCAAGGAAGCACCGTCTGGAGCTTCAGAGCCGTTCCGCCTGACTTTTAACGTAGAGTACCGGGCGCAAACCACTAACTCAAGCCCGGCATGGCAGCTCGAAAGGCGGCTAAGCATTCAAGGAAGCACCGTCTGGAGCTTCAGAGCCGTTCCGCCTGACTTTTAACGTAGAGTACCGGGCGCAAACCACTAACTCAAGCCCGGCATGGCAGCTCGAAAGGCGGCTAAGCATTCAAGGAAGCACCGTCTGGAGCTTCAGAGCCGTTCCGCCTGACTTTTAACGTAGAGTACCGGGCGCAAACCACTAACTCAAGCCCGGCATGGCAGCTCGAAAGGCGGCTAAGCATTCAAGGAAGCACCGTCTGGAGCTTCAGAGCCGTTCCGCCTGACTTTTAACGTAGAGTACCGGGCGCAAACCACTAACTCAAGCCCGGCATGGCAGCTCGAAAGGCGGCTAAGCATTCAAGGAAGCACCGTCTGGAGCTTCAGAGCCGTTCCGCCTGACTTTTAACGTAGAGTACCGGGCGCAAACCACTAACTCAAGCCCGGCATGGCAGCTCGAAAGGCGGCTAAGCATTCAAGGAAGCACCGTCTGGAGCTTCAGAGCCGTTCCGCCTGACTTTTAACGTAGAGTACCGGGCGCAAACCACTAACTCAAGCCCGGCATGGCAGCTCGAAAGGCGGCTAAGCATTCAAGGAAGCACCGTCTGGAGCTTCAGAGCCGTTCCGCCTGACTTTTAACGTAGAGAGTACCGGGCGCAAACCACTAACTCAAGCCCGGCATGGCAGCTCGAAAGGCGGCTAAGCATTCAAGGAAGCACCGTCTGGAGCTTCAGAGCCGTTCCGCCTGACTTTTAACGTAGAGTACCGGGCGCAAACCACTAACTCAAGCCCGGCATGGCAGCTCGAAAGGCGGCTAAGCATTCAAGGAAGCACCGTCTGGAGCTTCAGAGCCGTTCCGCCTGACTTTTAACGTAGAGTACCGGGCGCAAACCACTAACTCAAGCCCGGCATGGCAGCTCGAAAGGCGGCTAAGCATTCAAGGAAGCACCGTCTGGAGCTTCAGAGCCGTTCCGCCTGACTTTTAACGTAGAGTACCGGGCGCAAACCACTAACTCAAGCCCGGCATGGCAGCTCGAAAGGCGGCTAAGCATTCAAGGAAGCACCGTCTGGAGCTTCAGAGCCGTTCCGCCTGACTTTTAACGTAGAGTACCGGGCGCAAACCACTAACTCAAGCCCGGCATGGCAGCTCGAAAGGCGGCTAAGCATTCAAGGAAGCACCGTCTGGAGCTTCAGAGCCGTTCCGCCTGACTTTTAACGTAGAGTACCGGGCGCAAACCACTAACTCAAGCCCGGCATGGCAGCTCGAAAGGCGGCTAAGCATTCAAGGAAGCACCGTCTGGAGCTTCAGAGCCGTTCCGCCTGACTTTTAACGTAGAGTACCGGGCGCAAACCACTAACTCAAGCCCGGCATGGCAGCTCGAAAGGCGGCTAAGCATTCAAGGAAGCACCGTCTGGAGCTTCAGAGCCGTTCCGCCTGACTTTTAACGTAGAGTACCGGGCGCAAACCACTAACTCAAGCCCGGCATGGCAGCTCGAAAGGCGGCTAAGCATTCAAGGAAGCACCGTCTGGAGCTTCAGAGCCGTTCCGCCTGACTTTTAACGTAGAGTACCGGGCGCAAACCACTAACTCAAGCCCGGCATGGCAGCTCGAAAGGCGGCTAAGCATTCAAGGAAGCACCGTCTGGAGCTTCAGAGCCGTTCCGCCTGACTTTTAACGTAGAGTACCGGGCGCAAACCACTAACTCAAGCCCGGCATGGCAGCTCGAAAGGCGGCTAAGCATTCAAGGAAGCACCGTCTGGAGCTTCAGAGCCGTTCCGCCTGACTTTTAACGTAGAGTACCGGGCGCAAACCACTAACTCAAGCCCGGCATGGCAGCTCGAAAGGCGGCTAAGCATTCAAGGAAGCACCGTCTGGAGCTTCAGAGCCGTTCCGCCTGACTTTTAACGTAGAGTACCGGGCGCAAACCACTAACTCAAGCCCGGCATGGCAGCTCGAAAGGCGGCTAAGCATTCAAGGAAGCACCGTCTGGAGCTTCAGAGCCGTTCCGCCTGACTTTTAACGTAGAGTACCGGGCGCAAACCACTAACTCAAGCCCGGCATGGCAGCTCGAAAGGCGGCTAAGCATTCAAGGAAGCACCGTCTGGAGCTTCAGAGCCGTTCCGCCTGACTTTTAACGTAGAGTACCGGGCGCAAACCACTAACTCAAGCCCGGCATGGCAGCTCGAAAGGCGGCTAAGCATTCAAGGAAGCACCGTCTGGAGCTTCAGAGCCGTTCCGCCTGACTTTTAACGTAGAGTACCGGGCGCAAACCACTAACTCAAGCCCGGCATGGCAGCTCGAAAGGCGGCTAAGCATTCAAGGAAGCACCGTCTGGAGCTTCAGAGCCGTTCCGCCTGACTTTTAACGTAGAGTACCGGGCGCAAACCACTAACTCAAGCCCGGCATGGCAGCTCGAAAGGCGGCTAAGCATTCAAGGAAGCACCGTCTGGAGCTTCAGAGCCGTTCCGCCTGACTTTTAACGTAGAGTACCGGGCGCAAACCACTAACTCAAGCCCGGCATGGCAGCTCGAAAGGCGGCTAAGCATTCAAGGAAGCACCGTCTGGAGCTTCAGAGCCGTTCCGCCTGACTTTTAACGTAGAGTACCGGGCGCAAACCACTAACTCAAGCCCGGCATGGCAGCTCGAAAGGCGGCTAAGCATTCAAGGAAGCACCGTCTGGAGCTTCAGAGCCGTTCCGCCTGACTTTTAACGTAGAGTACCGGGCGCAAACCACTAACTCAAGCCCGGCATGGCAGCTCGAAAGGCGGCTAAGCATTCAAGGAAGCACCGTCTGGAGCTTCAGAGCCGTTCCGCCTGACTTTTAACGTAGAGTACCGGGCGCAAACCACTAACTCAAGCCCGGCATGGCAGCTCGAAAGGCGGCTAAGCATTCAAGGAAGCACCGTCTGGAGCTTCAGAGCCGTTCCGCCTGACTTTTAACGTAGAGTACCGGGCGCAAACCACTAACTCAAGCCCGGCATGGCAGCTCGAAAGGCGGCTAAGCATTCAAGGAAGCACCGTCTGGAGCTTCAGAGCCGTTCCGCCTGACTTTTAACGTAGAGTACCGGGCGCAAACCACTAACTCAAGCCCGGCATGGCAGCTCGAAAGGCGGCTAAGCATTCAAGGAAGCACCGTCTGGAGCTTCAGAGCCGTTCCGCCTGACTTTTAACGTAGAGTACCGGGCGCAAACCACTAACTCAAGCCCGGCATGGCAGCTCGAAAGGCGGCTAAGCATTCAAGGAAGCACCGTCTGGAGCTTCAGAGCCGTTCCGCCTGACTTTTAACGTAGAGTACCGGGCGCAAACCACTAACTCAAGCCCGGCATGGCAGCTCGAAAGGCGGCTAAGCATTCAAGGAAGCACCGTCTGGAGCTTCAGAGCCGTTCCGCCTGACTTTTAACGTAGAGTACCGGGCGCAAACCACTAACTCAAGCCCGGCATGGCAGCTCGAAAGGCGGCTAAGCATTCAAGGAAGCACCGTCTGGAGCTTCAGAGCCGTTCCGCCTGACTTTTAACGTAGAGTACCGGGCGCAAACCACTAACTCAAGCCCGGCATGGCAGCTCGAAAGGCGGCTAAGCATTCAAGGAAGCACCGTCTGGAGCTTCAGAGCCGTTCCGCCTGACTTTTAACGTAGAGTACCGGGCGCAAACCACTAACTCAAGCCCGGCATGGCAGCTCGAAAGGCGGCTAAGCATTCAAGGAAGCACCGTCTGGAGCTTCAGAGCCGTTCCGCCTGACTTTTAACGTAGAGTACCGGGCGCAAACCACTAACTCAAGCCCGGCATGGCAGCTCGAAAGGCGGCTAAGCATTCAAGGAAGCACCGTCTGGAGCTTCAGAGCCGTTCCGCCTGACTTTTAACGTAGAGTACCGGGCGCAAACCACTAACTCAAGCCCGGCATGGCAGCTCGAAAGGCGGCTAAGCATTCAAGGAAGCACCGTCTGGAGCTTCAGAGCCGTTCCGCCTGACTTTTAACGTAGAGTACCGGGCGCAAACCACTAACTCAAGCCCGGCATGGCAGCTCGAAAGGCGGCTAAGCATTCAAGGAAGCACCGTCTGGAGCTTCAGAGCCGTTCCGCCTGACTTTTAACGTAGAGTACCGGGCGCAAACCACTAACTCAAGCCCGGCATGGCAGCTCGAAAGGCGGCTAAGCATTCAAGGAAGCACCGTCTGGAGCTTCAGAGCCGTTCCGCCTGACTTTTAACGTAGAGTACCGGGCGCAAACCACTAACTCAAGCCCGGCATGGCAGCTCGAAAGGCGGCTAAGCATTCAAGGAAGCACCGTCTGGAGCTTCAGAGCCGTTCCGCCTGACTTTTAACGTAGAGTACCGGGCGCAAACCACTAACTCAAGCCCGGCATGGCAGCTCGAAAGGCGGCTAAGCATTCAAGGAAGCACCGTCTGGAGCTTCAGAGCCGTTCCGCCTGACTTTTAACGTAGAGTACCGGGCGCAAACCACTAACTCAAGCCCGGCATGGCAGCTCGAAAGGCGGCTAAGCATTCAAGGAAGCACCGTCTGGAGCTTCAGAGCCGTTCCGCCTGACTTTTAACGTAGAGTACCGGGCGCAAACCACTAACTCAAGCCCGGCATGGCAGCTCGAAAGGCGGCTAAGCATTCAAGGAAGCACCGTCTGGAGCTTCAGAGCCGTTCCGCCTGACTTTTAACGTAGAGTACCGGGCGCAAACCACTAACTCAAGCCCGGCATGGCAGCTCGAAAGGCGGCTAAGCATTCAAGGAAGCACCGTCTGGAGCTTCAGAGCCGTTCCGCCTGACTTTTAACGTAGAGTACCGGGCGCAAACCACTAACTCAAGCCCGGCATGGCAGCTCGAAAGGCGGCTAAGCATTCAAGGAAGCACCGTCTGGAGCTTCAGAGCCGTTCCGCCTGACTTTTAACGTAGAGTACCGGGCGCAAACCACTAACTCAAGCCCGGCATGGCAGCTCGAAAGGCGGCTAAGCATTCAAGGAAGCACCGTCTGGAGCTTCAGAGCCGTTCCGCCTGACTTTTAACGTAGAGTACCGGGCGCAAACCACTAACTCAAGCCCGGCATGGCAGCTCGAAAGGCGGCTAAGCATTCAAGGAAGCACCGTCTGGAGCTTCAGAGCCGTTCCGCCTGACTTTTAACGTAGAGTACCGGGCGCAAACCACTAACTCAAGCCCGGCATGGCAGCTCGAAAGGCGGCTAAGCATTCAAGGAAGCACCGTCTGGAGCTTCAGAGCCGTTCCGCCTGACTTTTAACGTAGAGTACCGGGCGCAAACCACTAACTCAAGCCCGGCATGGCAGCTCGAAAGGCGGCTAAGCATTCAAGGAAGCACCGTCTGGAGCTTCAGAGCCGTTCCGCCTGACTTTTAACGTAGAGTACCGGGCGCAAACCACTAACTCAAGCCCGGCATGGCAGCTCGAAAGGCGGCTAAGCATTCAAGGAAGCACCGTCTGGAGCTTCAGAGCCGTTCCGCCTGACTTTTAACGTAGAGTACCGGGCGCAAACCACTAACTCAAGCCCGGCATGGCAGCTCGAAAGGCGGCTAAGCATTCAAGGAAGCACCGTCTGGAGCTTCAGAGCCGTTCCGCCTGACTTTTAACGTAGAGTACCGGGCGCAAACCACTAACTCAAGCCCGGCATGGCAGCTCGAAAGGCGGCTAAGCATTCAAGGAAGCACCGTCTGGAGCTTCAGAGCCGTTCCGCCTGACTTTTAACGTAGAGTACCGGGCGCAAACCACTAACTCAAGCCCGGCATGGCAGCTCGAAAGGCGGCTAAGCATTCAAGGAAGCACCGTCTGGAGCTTCAGAGCCGTTCCGCCTGACTTTTAACGTAGAGTACCGGGCGCAAACCACTAACTCAAGCCCGGCATGGCAGCTCGAAAGGCGGCTAAGCATTCAAGGAAGCACCGTCTGGAGCTTCAGAGCCGTTCCGCCTGACTTTTAACGTAGAGTACCGGGCGCAAACCACTAACTCAAGCCCGGCATGGCAGCTCGAAAGGCGGCTAAGCATTCAAGGAAGCACCGTCTGGAGCTTCAGAGCCGTTCCGCCTGACTTTTAACGTAGAGTACCGGGCGCAAACCACTAACTCAAGCCCGGCATGGCAGCTCGAAAGGCGGCTAAGCATTCAAGGAAGCACCGTCTGGAGCTTCAGAGCCGTTCCGCCTGACTTTTAACGTAGAGTACCGGGCGCAAACCACTAACTCAAGCCCGGCATGGCAGCTCGAAAGGCGGCTAAGCATTCAAGGAAGCACCGTCTGGAGCTTCAGAGCCGTTCCGCCTGACTTTTAACGTAGAGTACCGGGCGCAAACCACTAACTCAAGCCCGGCATGGCAGCTCGAAAGGCGGCTAAGCATTCAAGGAAGCACCGTCTGGAGCTTCAGAGCCGTTCCGCCTGACTTTTAACGTAGAGTACCGGGCGCAAACCACTAACTCAAGCCCGGCATGGCAGCTCGAAAGGCGGCTAAGCATTCAAGGAAGCACCGTCTGGAGCTTCAGAGCCGTTCCGCCTGACTTTTAACGTAGAGTACCGGGCGCAAACCACTAACTCAAGCCCGGCATGGCAGCTCGAAAGGCGGCTAAGCATTCAAGGAAGCACCGTCTGGAGCTTCAGAGCCGTTCCGCCTGACTTTTAACGTAGAGTACCGGGCGCAAACCACTAACTCAAGCCCGGCATGGCAGCTCGAAAGGCGGCTAAGCATTCAAGGAAGCACCGTCTGGAGCTTCAGAGCCGTTCCGCCTGACTTTTAACGTAGAGTACCGGGCGCAAACCACTAACTCAAGCCCGGCATGGCAGCTCGAAAGGCGGCTAAGCATTCAAGGAAGCACCGTCTGGAGCTTCAGAGCCGTTCCGCCTGACTTTTAACGTAGAGTACCGGGCGCAAACCACTAACTCAAGCCCGGCATGGCAGCTCGAAAGGCGGCTAAGCATTCAAGGAAGCACCGTCTGGAGCTTCAGAGCCGTTCCGCCTGACTTTTAACGTAGAGTACCGGGCGCAAACCACTAACTCAAGCCCGGCATGGCAGCTCGAAAGGCGGCTAAGCATTCAAGGAAGCACCGTCTGGAGCTTCAGAGCCGTTCCGCCTGACTTTTAACGTAGAGTACCGGGCGCAAACCACTAACTCAAGCCCGGCATGGCAGCTCGAAAGGCGGCTAAGCATTCAAGGAAGCACCGTCTGGAGCTTCAGAGCCGTTCCGCCTGACTTTTAACGTAGAGTACCGGGCGCAAACCACTAACTCAAGCCCGGCATGGCAGCTCGAAAGGCGGCTAAGCATTCAAGGAAGCACCGTCTGGAGCTTCAGAGCCGTTCCGCCTGACTTTTAACGTAGAGTACCGGGCGCAAACCACTAACTCAAGCCCGGCATGGCAGCTCGAAAGGCGGCTAAGCATTCAAGGAAGCACCGTCTGGAGCTTCAGAGCCGTTCCGCCTGACTTTTAACGTAGAGTACCGGGCGCAAACCACTAACTCAAGCCCGGCATGGCAGCTCGAAAGGCGGCTAAGCATTCAAGGAAGCACCGTCTGGAGCTTCAGAGCCGTTCCGCCTGACTTTTAACGTAGAGTACCGGGCGCAAACCACTAACTCAAGCCCGGCATGGCAGCTCGAAAGGCGGCTAAGCATTCAAGGAAGCACCGTCTGGAGCTTCAGAGCCGTTCCGCCTGACTTTTAACGTAGAGTACCGGGCGCAAACCACTAACTCAAGCCCGGCATGGCAGCTCGAAAGGCGGCTAAGCATTCAAGGAAGCACCGTCTGGAGCTTCAGAGCCGTTCCGCCTGACTTTTAACGTAGAGTACCGGGCGCAAACCACTAACTCAAGCCCGGCATGGCAGCTCGAAAGGCGGCTAAGCATTCAAGGAAGCACCGTCTGGAGCTTCAGAGCCGTTCCGCCTGACTTTTAACGTAGAGTACCGGGCGCAAACCACTAACTCAAGCCCGGCATGGCAGCTCGAAAGGCGGCTAAGCATTCAAGGAAGCACCGTCTGGAGCTTCAGAGCCGTTCCGCCTGACTTTTAACGTAGAGTACCGGGCGCAAACCACTAACTCAAGCCCGGCATGGCAGCTCGAAAGGCGGCTAAGCATTCAAGGAAGCACCGTCTGGAGCTTCAGAGCCGTTCCGCCTGACTTTTAACGTAGAGTACCGGGCGCAAACCACTAACTCAAGCCCGGCATGGCAGCTCGAAAGGCGGCTAAGCATTCAAGGAAGCACCGTCTGGAGCTTCAGAGCCGTTCCGCCTGACTTTTAACGTAGAGTACCGGGCGCAAACCACTAACTCAAGCCCGGCATGGCAGCTCGAAAGGCGGCTAAGCATTCAAGGAAGCACCGTCTGGAGCTTCAGAGCCGTTCCGCCTGACTTTTAACGTAGAGTACCGGGCGCAAACCACTAACTCAAGCCCGGCATGGCAGCTCGAAAGGCGGCTAAGCATTCAAGGAAGCGACGCCGGCCGGTCCGCGGGCCAAATAGGGTCCAGTAAAGTACCGGGCGCGGCCACTAACGCCTTGTGGCGGTCGCCTTGTGGCGGTCGGGGGGTGGCGGTCGGGGCTGGCGCTTGGGGCCGGTGGCGGTCGCCTTGTGGCGGTCGCCTTGTGGCGGTCGGGGGGTGGCGGTCGGGGCTGGCGCTTGGGGCCAGTGGCGGTCGCCTTGTGGCGGTCGCCTTGTGGCGGTCGCCTTGTGGCGGTCGCCTTGTGGCGGTCGCCTTGTGGCGGTCGGGGGGTGGCGGT
>NW_026872117.1:72500-95000 GCF_033458585.1 Syngnathus typhle
GAGCGACCCGCAAGTGGGGAGGAACCGTCCACCCAACGCCGGCGCGAGCCGGGGCCGGTGGGGGCCCTACCAAGGCGGGTCTCATTGCCTGTCGGTCAGTTCGGGAGAAGGTGGGGGTACTCGGAGGCCCGCCGGGAGCAGACGGGGGTCCGGAAGGTGAGGGGGTGAAGGACGGCGGTCGGGAGCAGACGGCCGTCCCCGGGAGGGGGTGTTCGTTCACGTGCGGACGCCGGGAGCAGGCGGCCGTCACGCAATTCTGCCAACCGTTCCCACCGGCCTGTGTTTAAGGAGGCGGCCGGTCCTCCACGAGAAGAATTCTGCCAAACGTTCCACCGGCCTGTGTTTAAGGAGGCGGCCGGTCCTCCCCGTCGTTCCGCCGGCTTGTGTTTAAGGAGGCGGCCGGTCCTCCACGAGAAGAATTCTGCCAAACGTTCCACCGGCCTGTGTTTAAGGAGGCGGCCGGTCCTCCCCGTCGTTCCGCCGGCTTGTGTTTAAGGAGGCGGCCGGTCCTCCACTATTCCTTCCTTGGATGGAAAGCATGTAGCACTTTGAAAATTTTCGAGCACTGTGACACTTTGAAAATTTTCGAGAGTTTTTGTACTTAGAAAATTTTTCGCTCTTGCACTTCCAGAGTGCTTTGCGGTAGCTCCTAGGTTCGCTGTCCGAGCATGTGAACACTTTTTGGGGGGGAACACATCGCTAGAGACACCAGCCGCCTGGTTCTCGGGGCCAAAACTTGTGTTCCCCACACTCGTTCTGACTATATTTTGCGATTTGGGGGTAAAGGTAATGAGTACAGTGACTAGGGGGACCAACTCATCGTACTCTGGCGCACCAACAGACCAAAGCTGGTACTGCACTTACCCCTGGTACCCCAACGCCTGGTACCTGACGGGCGAGAGGCTGATTTTTCGCTATTTGCGGCCGACCGAGGGAACCAGACAAAGCGGACACTTTACGGCGCAAGAGCCGTTGGCACTTAGAAATTTTTCGACAAAGTTGGCGCGAGCTCCAGAAGGAGAGGCTGATTTTTCGCTATTTGTGGCCGACCGAGGGAACCAGGCAAAGCGGACACTTTACGGCGCAAGAGCCGTTGGCACTTAGAAATTTTTCGACAAAGTTGGCGCGAGCTCCAGAAGGAGAGGCTGATTTTTCGCTATTTGTGGCCGACCGAGGGAACCAGGCAAAGCGGACACTTTACGGCGCAAGAGCCGTTGGCACTTAGAAATTTTTTGACAAAGTTGGCGCGAGCTCCAGAAGGAGAGGCTGATTTTTCGCTATTTGTGGCCGACCGAGGGAACCAGGCAAAGCGGACACTTTACGGCGCAAGAGCCGTTGGCACTTAGAAATTTTTCGACAAAGTTGGCGCGAGCTCCAGAAGGAGAGGCTGATTTTTCGCTATTTGTGGCCGACCGAGGGAACCAGGCAAAGCGGACACTTTACGGCGCAAGAGCCGTTGGCACTTAGAAATTTTTCGACAAAGTTGGCGCGAGCTCCAGAAGGAGAGGCTGATTTTTCGCTATTTGTGGCCGACCGAGGGAACCAGGCAAAGCGGACACTTTACGGCGCAAGAGCCGTTGGCACTTAGAAATTTTTTGACAAAGTTGGCGCGAGCTCCAGAAGGAGAGGCTGATTTTTCGCTATTTGTGGCCGACCGAGGGAACCAGGCAAAGCGGACACTTTACGGCGCAAGAGCCGTTGGCACTTAGAAATTTTTTGACAAAGTTGGCGCGAGCTCCAGAAGGAGAGGCTGATTTTTCGCTATTTGTGGCCGACCGAGGGAACCAGGCAAAGCGGACACTTTACGGCGCAAGAGCCGTTGGCACTTAGAAAATATTCGCCAAAGTTGGCACGAGCTCCAGAAGGAGAGGCTGATTTTTCGCTATTTGTGGCCGACCGAGGGAACCAGACAAAGCGGACACATTACGGCGCAAGAGCCGTTGGCACTTAGAAAATATTCGCCAAAGTTGGCACGAGCTCCAGAAGGAGAGGCTGATTTTTCGCTATTTGTGGCCGACCGAGGGAACCAGGCAAAGCGGACACTTTACGGCGCAAGAGCCGTTGGCACTTAGAAATTTTTTGACAAAGTTGGCGCGAGCTCCAGAAGGAGAGGCTGGTTTTTCGCTATTTGTGGCCGACCGAGGGAACCAGGCAAAGCGGACACATTACGGCGCAAGAGCCGTTGGCACTTAGGCGAGCTCCAGAAGGAGAGGCTGATTTTTCGCTATTTGTGGCCGACCGAGGGAACCAGGCAAAGCGGACACATTACGGCGCAAGAGCCGTTGGCACTTAGGCGAGCTCCAGAAGGAGAGGCTGGTTTTTCGCTATTTGTGGCCGACCGAGGGAACCAGGCAAAGCGGACACATTACGGCGCAAGAGCCGTTGGCACTTAGGCGAGCTCCAGAAGGAGAGGCTGATTTTTCGCTATTTGTGGCCGACCGAGGGAACCAGGCAAAGCGGACACTTTACGGCGCAAGAGCCGTTGGCACTTAGAAATTTTTTGACAAAGTTGGCGCGAGCTCCAGAAGGAGAGGCTGGTTTTTCGCTATTTGTGGCCGACCGAGGGAACCAGGCAAAGCGGACACATTACGGCGCAAGAGCCGTTGGCACTTAGGCGAGCTCCAGAAGGAGAGGCTGATTTTTCGCCGTTTGTGGCCGACCGAGGGAACCAGGCAAAGCGGACACATTACGGCGCAAGAGCCGTTGGCACTTAGGCGAGCTCCAGAAGGAGAGGCTGATTTTTCGCCGTTTGTGGCCGACCGAGGGAACCAGGCAAAGCGGACACATTACGGCGCAAGAGCCGTTGGCACTTAGGCGAGCTCCAGAAGGAGAGGCTGGTTTTTCGCTATTTGTGGCCGACCGAGGGAACCAGGCAAAGCGGACACATTACGGCGCAAGAGCCGTTGGCACTTAGGCGAGCTCCAGAAGGAGAGGCTGGTTTTTCGCCGTTTGTGGCCGACCGAGGGAACCAGGCAAAGCGGACACATTACGGCGCAAGAGCCGTTGGCACTTAGGCGAGCTCCAGAAGGAGAGGCTGATTTTTCGCCGTTTGTGGCCGACCGAGGGAACCAGGCAAAGCGGACACATTACGGCGCAAGAGCCGTTGGCACTTAGGCGAGCTCCAGAAGGAGAGGCTGGTTTTTCGCTATTTGTGGCCGACCGAGGGAACCAGGCAAAGCGGACACATTACGGCGCAAGAGCCGTTGGCACTTAGGCGAGCTCCAGAAGGAGAGGCTGATTTTTCGCCGTTTGTGGCCGACCGAGGGAACCAGGCAAAGCGGACACATTACGGCGCAAGAGCCGTTGGCACTTAGGCGAGCTCCAGAAGGAGAGGCTGGTTTTTCGCTATTTGTGGCCGACCGAGGGAACCAGGCAAAGCGGACACATTACGGCGCAAGAGCCGTTGGCACTTAGGCGAGCTCCAGAAGGAGAGGCTGATTTTTCGCCGTTTGTGGCCGACCGAGGGAACCAGGCAAAGCGGACACATTACGGCGCAAGAGCCGTTGGCACTTAGGCGAGCTCCAGAAGGAGAGGCTGGTTTTTCGCTATTTGTGGCCGACCGAGGGAACCAGGCAAAGCGGACACATTACGGCGCAAGAGCCGTTGGCACTTAGGCGAGCTCCAGAAGGAGAGGCTGATTTTTCGCCGTTTGTGGCCGACCGAGGGAACCAGGCAAAGCGGACACATTACGGCGCAAGAGCCGTTGGCACTTAGGCGAGCTCCAGAAGGAGAGGCTGGTTTTTCGCTATTTGTGGCCGACCGAGGGAACCAGGCAAAGCGGACACATTACGGCGCAAGAGCCGTTGGCACTTAGGCGAGCTCCAGAAGGAGAGGCTGATTTTTCGCCGTTTGTGGCCGACCGAGGGAACCAGGCAAAGCGGACACATTACGGCGCAAGAGCCGTTGGCACTTAGGCGAGCTCCAGAAGGAGAGGCTGATTTTTCGCCGTTTGTGGCCGACCGAGGGAACCAGGCAAAGCGGACACATTACGGCGCAAGAGCCGTTGGCACTTAGGCGAGCTCCAGAAGGAGAGGCTGGTTTTTCGCTATTTGTGGCCGACCGAGGGAACCAGGCAAAGCGGACATATTACGGCGCAAGAGCCGTTGGCACTTAGGCGAGCTCCAGAAGGAGAGGCTGATTTTTCGCCGTTTGTGGCCGACCGAGGGAACCAGGCAAAGCGGACACATTACGGCGCAAGAGCCGTTGGCACTTAGGCGAGCTCCAGAAGGAGAGGCTGGTTTTTCGCTATTTGTGGCCGACCGAGGGAACCAGGCAAAGCGGACACATTACGGCGCAAGAGCCGTTGGCACTTAGGCGAGCTCCAGAAGGAGAGGCTGGTTTTTCGCTATTTGTGGCCGACCGAGGGAACCAGGCAAAGCGGACACATTACGGCGCAAGAGCCGTTGGCACTTAGAAAATATTCGCCAAAGTTGGCACGAGCTCCAGAAGGAGAGGCTGATTTTTCGCTATTTGTGGCCGACCGAGGGAACCAGGCAAAGCGGACACATTACGGCGCAAGAGCCGTTGGCACTTAGGCGAGCTCCAGAAGGAGAGGCTGGTTTTTCGCCGTTTGTGGCCGACCGAGGGAACCAGGCAAAGCGGACACATTACGGCGCAAGAGCCGTTGGCACTTAGGCGAGCTCCAGAAGGAGAGGCTGGTTTTTCGCTATTTGTGGCCGACCGAGGGAACCAGGCAAAGCGGACACATTACGGCGCAAGAGCCGTTGGCACTTAGGCGAGCTCCAGAAGGAGAGGCTGATTTTTCGCCGTTCGTGGCCGACCGAGGGAACCAGGCAAAGCGGACACATTACGGCGCAAGAGCCGTTGGCACTTAGAAAATATTCGCCAAAGTTGGCACGAGCTCCAGAATGAGAGGCTGATTTTTCGCCGTTTGTGGCCGACCGAGGGAACCAGGCAAAGCGGACACATTACGGCGCAAGAGCCGTTGGCACTTAGGCGAGCTCCAGAAGGAGAGGCTGATTTTTTCGCTATTTGTGGCCGACCGAGGGAACCAGGCAAAGCGGACACATTACGGCGCAAGAGCCGTTGGCACTTAGAAAATATTCGCCAAAGTTGGCACGAGCTCCAGAATGAGAGGCTGATTTTTCGCCGTTTGTGGCCGACCGAGGGAACCAGACAAAGCGGACACATTACGGCGCAAGAGCCGTTGGCACTTAGGCGAGCTCCAGAAGGAGAGGCTGATTTTTTCGCTATTTGTGGCCGACCGAGGGAACCAGGCAAAGCGGACACATTACGGCGCAAGAGCCGTTGGCACTTAGAAAATATTCGCCAAAGTTGGCACGAGCTCCAGAATGAGAGGCTGATTTTTCGCCGTTTGTGGCCGACCGAGGGAACCAGGCAAAGCGGACACATTACGGCGCAAGAGCCGTTGGCACTTAGGCGAGCTCCAGAAGGAGAGGCTGATTTTTTCGCTATTTGTGGCCGACCGAGGGAACCAGGCAAAGCGGACACATTACGGCGCAAGAGCCGTTGGCACTTAGAAAATATTCGCCAAAGTTGGCACGAGCTCCAGAATGAGAGGCTGATTTTTCGCCGTTTGTGGCCGACCGAGGGAACCAGACAAAGCGGACACATTACGGCGCAAGAGCCGTTGGCACTTAGGCGAGCTCCAGAAGGAGAGGCTGATTTTTCGCTATTTGTGGCCGACCGAGGGAACCAGGCAAAGCGGACACTTTACGGCGCAAGAGCCGTTGGCACTTAGAAAATATTCGCCAAAGTTGGCACGAGCTCCAGAAGGAGAGGCTGATTTTTCGCCGTTTGTGGCCGACCGAGGGAACCAGACAAAGCGGACACATTACGGCGCAAGAGCCGTTGGCACTTAGGCGAGCTCCAGAAGGAGAGGCTGATTTTTCGCTATTTGTGGCCGACCGAGGGAACCAGGCAAAGCGGACACTTTACGGCGCAAGAGCCGTTGGCACTTAGAAAATATTCTGAAATTCTCACCGACCTCCGTGGTGGAGAGGCCGAATTTTCGACATTCGTGGCCGACCGGGGAACCGTCGCCACTCGGACAACTTGTGCGGCAGCCCTCGGTGATTTTAGGACCGCTTTTTCACCCTCGCTGTCCGACCGGAGAACCGTCGTAGCTCGGACAGTTCGTGTGCCAGCATCCGCTGGCACTTAGAAAATTTTAAAAAAGAAAAAAATAGTCTTCTGCATATACGTTCTGACTATATTTTGCGATTAGGGGGTAAAGGTAATGAGTACAGTGACTAGGGGGACCAACTCATCGTACTCTGGCGCACCAACACGCCAAGGTTGGTACTGCACTTAGGCTGATTTTTGCGCTATTCGCGGCCGACCGGGGAACCAGCGCGGAGCGGACACATTACGGCGAATGAGCCGTTGGCACTTAGAAAATTTTTGAGCTTTTTTCGAACTTCCGTGAGGCTGATTTTGCGCTATTCGCGGCCGACCGGGGAACCAGCGCGGAGCGGACACATTACGGCGAATGAGCCGTTGGCACTTAGAAAATTTTTGAGCTTTTTTCGAACTTCCGTGAGGCTGATTTTGCGCTATTCGCGGCCGACCGGGGAACCAGCGCGGAGCGGACACATTACGGCGAATGAGCCGTTGGCACTTAGAAAATTTTTGAGCTTTTTTCGGACTTCCGTGTGGAGCTTTGGGGCCGTTCCGCCTAACTTTTTATGCCCGATTAGGCTTCCAGGGAGGCGGCTAAGCATTATTGACCAATCATGGAGCTTTTTTGGGACTTCCGTGTGGAGCTTTGGGGCCGTTCCGCCTAACTTTTTATGCCCGATTAGGCTTCCAGGGAGGCGGCTAAGCATTATTGACCAATCATGGAGCTTTTTTGGGACTTCCGTGTGGAGCTTTGGAGCCGTTCCGCCTAACTTTTTATGCCCGATTAGGCTTCCAGGGAGGCGGCTAAGCATTATTGACCAATCATGGAGCTTTTTTGGGACTTCCGTGTGGAGCTTTGGGGCCGTTCCGCCTAGCTTTTTATGCCCGATTAGGCTTCCAGGGAGGCGGCTAAGCATTATTGACCAATCATGGAGCTTTTTTGGGACTTCCGTGTGGAGCTTTGGGGCCGTTCCGCCTAACTTTTTATGCCCGATTAGGCTTCCAGGGAGGCGGCTAAGCATTATTGACCAATCATGGAGCTTTTTTGGGACTTCCGTGTGGAGCTTTGGGGCCGTTCCGCCTAGCTTTTTATGCCCGATTAGGCTTCCAGGGAGGCGGCTAAGCATTATTGACCAATCATGGAGCTTTTTTGGGACTTCCGTGTGGAGCTTTGGGGCCGTTCCGCCTAGCTTTTTATGCCCGATTAGGCTTCCAGGGAGGCGGCTAAGCATTATTGACCAATCATGGAGCTTTTTTGGGACTTCCGTGTGGAGCTTTGGGGCCGTTCCGCCTAGCTTTTTATGCCCGATTAGGCTTCCAGGGAGGCGGCTAAGCATTATTGACCAATCATGGAGCTTTTTTGGGACTTCCGTGTGGAGCTTTGGGGCCGTTCCGCCTAGCTTTTTATGCCCGATTAGGCTTCCAGGGAGGCGGCTAAGCATTATTGACCAATCATGGAGCTTTTTTGGGACTTCCGTGTGGAGCTTTGGGGCCGTTCCGCCTAGCTTTTTATGCCCGATTAGGCTTCCAGGGAGGCGGCTAAGCATTATTGACCAATCATGGAGCTTTTTTGGGACTTCCAGCCGGTGCTTTGGGGGCCTTCCCCCTCACTTTCTACGCCCGATTGGGCTTCCAGGGACGCGGCTAAGCATTTTTAACAGAAATGGAGCTTTTTGCGGAGCTCCAGCCGGTGCCACCGGCAGGCCGTGCACGCGGACGAGATGACCGAAAGAAGCTCCAGGAGAGCGGATGGACGCTTTTTAAGCACCGAGGCGGAGATCGCGGAGCTTTAATAGACTTCCAGCGGGCCCAAAGCGGCCAGGCAGACGGCGCAGCGCGACCTGGTACCTCGCACGGGACGCATCGCCCCCCCCGCGCACAGTTCCAGGGGGCCGGGATGACGTTTCAAAGCTGCCGCTGCAGCTGCGGCGGGGAGTGGCCTCCCTCCGGTGGACACGACGAGTAAATGACACCGGCCGCTGACGCAAACCCACGCCGGACAGGAGAGCTCAAAAGCCGGGTAACATTTCAAGGAAGACCCCCCCTGCGCAGACCTCCACTAGGCCGGGATGACTGTTCAGCTGTGGCGGGGAGTGGCCTCCCTCCGGTCGGCACGACGAGTAAATGACACCGGCCGCTGACGCAAACCCACGCCGGACAGGAGAGCTCAAAAGCCGGGTAACATTTCAAGGAAGACCCCCCCTGCGCAGACCTCCACTAGGCCGGGATGACTGTTCAGCTGCGGCGGGGAGTGGCCTCCCTCCGGTGGACACGACGAGTAAATGACACCGGCCGCTGACGCAAACCCACGCCGGACAGGAGAGCTCAAAAGCCGGGTAACATTTCAAGGAAGACCCCCCCTGCGCAGACCTCCACTAGGCCGGGATGACTGTTCAGCTGTGGCGGGGAGTGGCCTCCCTCCGGTCGGCACGACGAGTAAATGACACCGGCCGCTGACGCAAACCCACGCCGGACAGGAGAGCTCAAAAGCCGGGTAACATTTCAAGGAAGACCCCCCCTGCGCAGACCTCCACTAGGCCGGGATGACTGTTCAGCTGCGGCGGGGAGTGGCCTCCCTCCGGTCGGCACGACGAGTAAATGACACCGGCCGCTGACGCAAACCCACGCCGGACAGGAGAGCTCAAAAGCCGGGTAACATTTCAAGGAAGACCCCCCCTGCGCAGACCTCCACTAGGCCGGGATGACTGTTCAGCTGTGGCGGGGAGTGGCCTCCCTCCGGTCGGCACGACGAGTAAATGACACCGGCCGCTGACGCAAACCCACGCCGGACAGGAGAGCTCAAAAGCCGGGTAACATTTCAAGGAAGACCCCCCCTGCGCAGACCTCCACTAGGCCGGGATGACTGTTCAGCTGTGGCGGGGAGTGGCCTCCCTCCGGTCGGCACGACGAGTAAATGACACCGGCCGCTGACGCAAACCCACGCCGGACAGGAGAGCTCAAAAGCCGGGTAACATTTCAAGGAAGACCCCCCCTGCGCAGACCTCCACTAGGCCGGGATGACTGTTCAGCTGTGGCGGGGAGTGGCCTCCCTCCGGTCGGCACGACGAGTAAATGACACCGGCCGCTGACGCAAACCCACGCCGGACAGGAGAGCTCAAAAGCCGGGTAACATTTCAAGGAAGACCCCCCCTGCGCAGACCTCCACTAGGCCGGGATGACTGTTCAGCTGCGGCGGGGAGTGGCCTCCCTCCGGTCGGCACGACGAGTAAATGACACCGGCCGCTGACGCAAACCCACGCCGGACAGGAGAGCTCAAAAGCCGGGTAACATTTCAAGGAAGACCCCCCCTGCGCAGACCTCCACTAGGCCGGGATGACTGTTCAGCTGTGGCGGGGAGTGGCCTCCCTCCGGTCGGCACGACGAGTAAATGACACCGGCCGCTGACGCAAACCCACGCCGGACAGGAGAGCTCAAAAGCCGGGTAACATTTCAAGGAAGACCCCCCCTGCGCAGACCTCCACTAGGCCGGGATGACTGTTCAGCTGTGGCGGGGAGTGGCCTCCCTCCGGTCGGCACGACGAGTAAATGACACCGGCCGCTGACGCAAACCCACGCCGGACAGGAGAGCTCAAAAGCCGGGTAACATTTCAAGGAAGACCCCCCCTGCGCAGACCTCCACTAGGCCGGGATGACTGTTCAGCTGTGGCGGGGAGTGGCCTCCCTCCGGTCGGCACGACGAGTAAATGACACCGGCCGCTGACGCAAACCCACGCCGGACAGGAGAGCTCAAAAGCCGGGTAACATTTCAAGGAAGACCCCCCCTGCGCAGACCTCCACTAGGCCGGGATGACTGTTCAGCTGCGGCGGGGAGTGGCCTCCCTCCGGTCGGCACGACGAGTAAATGACACCGGCCGCTGACGCAAACCCACGCCGGACAGGAGAGCTCAAAAGCCGGGTAACATTTCAAGGAAGACCCCCCCTGCGCAGACCTCCACTAGGCCGGGATGACTGTTCAGCTGTGGCGGGGAGTGGCCTCCCTCCGGTCGGCACGACGAGTAAATGACACCGGCCGCTGACGCAAACCCACGCCGGACAGGAGAGCTCAAAAGCCGGGTAACATTTCAAGGAAGACCCCCCCTGCGCAGACCTCCACTAGGCCGGGATGACTGTTCAGCTGCGGCGGGGAGTGGCCTCCCTCCGGTCGGCACGACGAGTAAATGACACCGGCCGCTGACGCAAACCCACGCCGGACAGGAGAGCTCAAAAGCCGGGTAACATTTCAAGGAAGACCCCCCCTGCGCAGACCTCCACTAGGCCGGGATGACTGTTCAGCTGTGGCGGGGAGTGGCCTCCCTCCGGTCGGCACGACGAGTAAATGACACCGGCCGCTGACGCAAACCCACGCCGGACAGGAGAGCTCAAAAGCCGGGTAACATTTCAAGGAAGACCCCCCCTGCGCAGACCTCCACTAGGCCGGGATGACTGTTCAGCTGCGGCGGGGAGTGGCCTCCCTCCGGTCGGCACGACGAGTAAAGCTATTTAGGAAAATCTGAGATAAATATCACTTGCATAATAATTTGGAACACGGTCCCGTGTTCCAAATTATTATGCAAAATGTATTTAGACACCAGCAATCGCACTTAGATTTGTTTCTTTTTTCTTTCTTTTAGCTTCCATAATGTTACCGGGCGCTGACGCAAACCCACGCCCGGCAGGAGAGCTCAAAAGCCGGGTAACATTTCAAGGAAGACCCCCCCTGCGCAGACCTCCACTAGGCCGGGATGACTGTTCAGCTGCGGCGGGGAGTGGCCTCCCTCCGGTCGGCACGACGAGTAAATGACACCGGCCGCTGACGCAAACCCACGCCGGACAGGAGAGCTCAAAAGCCGGGTAACATTTCAAGGAAGACCCCCCCTGCGCAGACCTCCACTAGGCCGGGATGACTTTTCAAAGCTGCCTCTGCAGCTGCGGCGGGGAGTTGCCTCCCTCCGGTGGACACGACGAGTAAATACACCAGCACTTGCTCTTAGATTTGTTTCTTTTTTCTTTCTTTTAGCTTCCATAATGTTACCAGGGCGCTGACGCAAACCCACGCCGGACAGGAGAGCTCAAAAGCCGGGTAACATTTCAAGGAAGACCCCCCCTGCGCAGACCTCCACTAGGCCGGGATGACTGTTCAGCTGCGGCGGGGAGTGGCCTCCCTCCGGTCGGCACGACGAGTAAAGCTATTTAGGAAAATCTGAGATAAATATCACTTGCATAATAATTTGGAACACGGTCCCGTGTTCCAAATTATTATGCAAAATGTATTTAGACACCAGCAATCGCACTTAGATTTGTTTCTTTTTTCTTTCTTTTAGCTTCCATAATGTTACCGGGCGCTGACGCAAACCCACGCCCGGCAGGAGAGCTCAAAAGCCGGGTAACATTTCAAGGAAGACCCCCCCTGCGCAGACCTCCACTAGGCCGGGATGACTGTTCAGCTGCGGCGGGGAGTGGCCTCCCTCCGGTCGGCACGACGAGTAAATGACACCGGCCGCTGACGCAAACCCACGCCGGACAGGAGAGCTCAAAAGCCGGGTAACATTTCAAGGAAGACCCCCCCTGCGCAGACCTCCACTAGGCCGGGATGACTTTTCAAAGCTGCCTCTGCAGCTGCGGCGGGGAGTTGCCTCCCTCCGGTGGACACGACGAGTAAATACACCAGCACTTGCTCTTAGATTTGTTTCTTTTTTCTTTCTTTTAGCTTCCATAATGTTACCGGGCGCTGACGCAAACCCACGCCGGACAGGAGAGCTCAAAAGCCGGGTAACATTTCAAGGAAGACCCCCCCTGCGCAGACCTCCACTAGGCCGGGATGACTGTTCAGCTGCGGCGGGGAGTGGCCTCCCTCCGGTCGGCACGACGAGTAAAGCTATTTAGGAAAATCTGAGATAAATATCACTTGCATAATAATTTGGAACACGGTCCCGTGTTCCAAATTATTATGCAAAATGTATTTAGACACCAGCAATCGCACTTAGATTTGTTTCTTTTTTCTTTCTTTTAGCTTCCATAATGTTACCGGGCGCTGACGCAAACCCACGCCCGGCAGGAGAGCTCAAAAGCCGGGTAACATTTCAAGGAAGCTATTTAGGAAAATCTGAGATAAATATCCTTTGCATAATAATTTGGAACACGGTCCCGTGTTCCAAATTATTATGCAAAATGTATTTAAGTGTCATAAAGATTACATTTTTTGTTTTTCAAGTACTGAAATCACCCTCAGTCATGGTACAGTCCATGGTAGTCTGCCAGGTGAGCGCAATTGTAGTAATTAACAAGTCTATTTAAGTTCCGCGTTTTTAAGCGTTCGGCCATTTCGTTCAACCATGGGGAGGAAAAAGGATCTCTCTGCTGTCGAGAAGCGTGAAATCGTTCGATGCCTTGGACAAGGTATGCAGACATTCGATATTGCACGAAAGCTTAAGCGCGACCATCGAACTTTGAAGAAATTCGTCGCTGATTCGGAGCAAACGCGCGTTCGTGCAGACAAAGGCACGACAAGGAAGGTTTCTGCAAGACAAACAAATCGAATCAAGAGGGCGGCTGCAAGCATGCCACTAAAGACGAGCAAACAAATATTCGACGCTGCTGGTGCCAGTGAAGTCCCACGAACGACGAGGTGCAGGATCCTCCAGAGGCTTGCAGTTGTGCGGAAACCCTCCATTCGGCCACCCCTGAACAACGCGAACAAGCAGAAACGGCTGCAGTGGGCCCAGACTTACATGAAGACAAATTTTCAGACAGTCCTGTTCACCGACGAGTGCCGTGCCACCTTGGATGGGCCAGGTAGGGTTTTTTAAGTTTTTCCTTGCACTTTTGAGAGCTCAGGGGATGCTTTGAGAATAATTGTCAATTTCTGTCTATGTGAAGCCCTTTGAGACTGCTTGTGATTTAGGGCTATACAAATAAACTTGATTTGACTTGACTTTACAGATGGATGGAGTCGTGGATGGTTGGTGGACGGCCACGATAGCCCAACAAGGCTGCGGCGTCAGCAGGGAGGTGGCGGAGTGATGTTTTGGGCTGGAATCATGGGGAGAGAGCTGCTTGGCCCCTTTAGGGTCCCTGAAGGCGTCAAAATTACGTCTGTTAACTACGTGGAATTTCTGACTCAACACTTCTGTCCATGGTACAACAGGAAGAACCGTGCTTTCCGTCAAAAGATCATCTTCATGCATGACAATGCACCGTCTCATGCTGCAAGAAATACGTCAACGTCTTTGGCATCTATGGGAATAAAGGGAGAGAAACTGATGGTGTGGCCCCCATGCTCCCCTGACCTCAATCCTATTGAAAACTTGTGGAGCATCGTCAAGCAGAAAATCTACGAAGGTGGGAGGCAGTTCAATTCCAAAGAGCAGCTCTGGCAGGCTATTCTTAGATCCTGCCAAGAAATTCAACCAGAAACTGTACAAAAACTCACAAGTTCAGTGGATGGAAGAATCGTGAAGCTGCTGTTGAACAAAGGGTCCTATGTTAAAATGTAACTTTGTTTTTTATTGAAATAAAGGGTCCTATGTTAAAATGTAACTTGTTTGTCTTTTCTTTGAAATAGCTTTTGATTTCAGTAAATATGACCTCCTAATGCTGTAAATTCTTAAGATGGGCATTTCAGTTCATAAAAACCTATAAAATGTTATAAAACTCTGTTGTGCGTAATAATGTGGAACAGTGCATTTTAAGTTTTTTATTTTTTAAAAATTCTGTGATCATTCGGAGGTTTGTTCAATAAAATTAGAATTCATCAAAATAATGGTTGATGACTTGAAAATTATGCTGACTCATTTTGCATCGACTATTTAGGAAAATCTGAGATAAATGTCACTTGCATAATAATTTGGAACACGGTGTAAGTGCGATTGCTGGTGTATTTACTCGTCGTGTCCACCGGAGGACGGCAAATCCCCGCCGCAGCTGCAGCGGCAGCGCTTAAATGTCTTCCCGGCCGCCTGGAACTCTGCACGGGGCGTGTTTCGTCCCGCGCAGCGGTACCAGATCGCGCTGCGCCGTCAGCCGAGCCGCGCGCGGTCCGCTGGAAGTCTACACTGTGTTCCAAATTATTATGCAAATTGTATTTATGTGTCATAAAGATTACATTTTTTGTTTTTCAATTAAACTCATGGATGGTATTACGTGTCAGGGCTCTTTGGATCACTGAGATCAATCTCAGACACCGGGGATCATTACCGGCCAGTTGAGCCCAAATTAAGGAAAAACTACTTAAGAATGGTGTTCCACATTATTAAGCAGATAATTTGAAGTTCGCTTTGAGCAGTGGCGGACGCCAACCCACGACCGGTGGGAGAGCTCGGAGGGCGGATGGGCTTTCAAGGAAGCCCCCCAGGCCGGTCCCACTCGCACTTAGAATTTTTTTTTTTTTTGGCTTCCATAATGTACCGGGCGCGGACGCGAAACCCACGCCGGGCAGGAGAGCTCAAAAGCCGGGTAAGCATTCAAGGAAGCACCGTCTGGAGCTTCAGAGCCGTTCCGCCTGACTTTTAACGTAGAGTACCGGGCGCAAACCACTAACTCAAGCCCGGCATGGCAGCTCGAAAGGCGGCTAAGCATTCAAGGAAGCACCGTCTGGAGCTTCAGAGCCGTTCCGCCTGACTTTTAACGTAGAGTACCGGGCGCAAACCACTAACTCAAGCCCGGCATGGCAGCTCGAAAGGCGGCTAAGCATTCAAGGAAGCACCGTCTGGAGCTTCAGAGCCGTTCCGCCTGACTTTTAACGTAGAGTACCGGGCGCAAACCACTAACTCAAGCCCGGCATGGCAGCTCGAAAGGCGGCTAAGCATTCAAGGAAGCACCGTCTGGAGCTTCAGAGCCGTTCCGCCTGACTTTTAACGTAGAGTACCGGGCGCAAACCACTAACTCAAGCCCGGCATGGCAGCTCGAAAGGCGGCTAAGCATTCAAGGAAGCACCGTCTGGAGCTTCAGAGCCGTTCCGCCTGACTTTTAACGTAGAGTACCGGGCGCAAACCACTAACTCAAGCCCGGCATGGCAGCTCGAAAGGCGGCTAAGCATTCAAGGAAGCACCGTCTGGAGCTTCAGAGCCGTTCCGCCTGACTTTTAACGTAGAGTACCGGGCGCAAACCACTAACTCAAGCCCGGCATGGCAGCTCGAAAGGCGGCTAAGCATTCAAGGAAGCACCGTCTGGAGCTTCAGAGCCGTTCCGCCTGACTTTTAACGTAGAGTACCGGGCGCAAACCACTAACTCAAGCCCGGCATGGCAGCTCGAAAGGCGGCTAAGCATTCAAGGAAGCACCGTCTGGAGCTTCAGAGCCGTTCCGCCTGACTTTTAACGTAGAGTACCGGGCGCAAACCACTAACTCAAGCCCGGCATGGCAGCTCGAAAGGCGGCTAAGCATTCAAGGAAGCACCGTCTGGAGCTTCAGAGCCGTTCCGCCTGACTTTTAACGTAGAGTACCGGGCGCAAACCACTAACTCAAGCCCGGCATGGCAGCTCGAAAGGCGGCTAAGCATTCAAGGAAGCACCGTCTGGAGCTTCAGAGCCGTTCCGCCTGACTTTTAACGTAGAGTACCGGGCGCAAACCACTAACTCAAGCCCGGCATGGCAGCTCGAAAGGCGGCTAAGCATTCAAGGAAGCACCGTCTGGAGCTTCAGAGCCGTTCCGCCTGACTTTTAACGTAGAGTACCGGGCGCAAACCACTAACTCAAGCCCGGCATGGCAGCTCGAAAGGCGGCTAAGCATTCAAGGAAGCACCGTCTGGAGCTTCAGAGCCGTTCCGCCTGACTTTTAACGTAGAGTACCGGGCGCAAACCACTAACTCAAGCCCGGCATGGCAGCTCGAAAGGCGGCTAAGCATTCAAGGAAGCACCGTCTGGAGCTTCAGAGCCGTTCCGCCTGACTTTTAACGTAGAGTACCGGGCGCAAACCACTAACTCAAGCCCGGCATGGCAGCTCGAAAGGCGGCTAAGCATTCAAGGAAGCACCGTCTGGAGCTTCAGAGCCGTTCCGCCTGACTTTTAACGTAGAGTACCGGGCGCAAACCACTAACTCAAGCCCGGCATGGCAGCTCGAAAGGCGGCTAAGCATTCAAGGAAGCACCGTCTGGAGCTTCAGAGCCGTTCCGCCTGACTTTTAAC
The DNA here is from genome assembly GCF_033458585.1 of Syngnathus typhle. Taxonomy (NCBI): domain Eukaryota; kingdom Metazoa; phylum Chordata; class Actinopteri; order Syngnathiformes; family Syngnathidae; genus Syngnathus; species Syngnathus typhle. Next base: position 88,722 of record NW_026872117.1, read on the forward strand.
GTAGAGTACCGGGCGCAAACCACTAACTCAAGCCCGGCATGGCAGCTCGAAAGGCGGCTAAGCATTCAAGGAAGCACCGTCTGGAGCTTCAGAGCCGTTCCGCCTGACTTTTAACGTAGAGTACCGGGCGCAAACCACTAACTCAAGCCCGGCATGGCAGCTCGAAAGGCGGCTAAGCATTCAAGGAAGCACCGTCTGGAGCTTCAGAGCCGTTCCGCCTGACTTTTAACGTAGAGTACCGGGCGCAAACCACTAACTCAAGCCCGGCATGGCAGCTCGAAAGGCGGCTAAGCATTCAAGGAAGCACCGTCTGGAGCTTCAGAGCCGTTCCGCCTGACTTTTAACGTAGAGTACCGGGCGCAAACCACTAACTCAAGCCCGGCATGGCAGCTCGAAAGGCGGCTAAGCATTCAAGGAAGCACCGTCTGGAGCTTCAGAGCCGTTCCGCCTGACTTTTAACGTAGAGTACCGGGCGCAAACCACTAACTCAAGCCCGGCATGGCAGCTCGAAAGGCGGCTAAGCATTCAAGGAAGCACCGTCTGGAGCTTCAGAGCCGTTCCGCCTGACTTTTAACGTAGAGTACCGGGCGCAAACCACTAACTCAAGCCCGGCATGGCAGCTCGAAAGGCGGCTAAGCATTCAAGGAAGCACCGTCTGGAGCTTCAGAGCCGTTCCGCCTGACTTTTAACGTAGAGTACCGGGCGCAAACCACTAACTCAAGCCCGGCATGGCAGCTCGAAAGGCGGCTAAGCATTCAAGGAAGCACCGTCTGGAGCTTCAGAGCCGTTCCGCCTGACTTTTAACGTAGAGTACCGGGCGCAAACCACTAACTCAAGCCCGGCATGGCAGCTCGAAAGGCGGCTAAGCATTCAAGGAAGCACCGTCTGGAGCTTCAGAGCCGTTCCGCCTGACTTTTAACGTAGAGTACCGGGCGCAAACCACTAACTCAAGCCCGGCATGGCAGCTCGAAAGGCGGCTAAGCATTCAAGGAAGCACCGTCTGGAGCTTCAGAGCCGTTCCGCCTGACTTTTAACGTAGAGTACCGGGCGCAAACCACTAACTCAAGCCCGGCATGGCAGCTCGAAAGGCGGCTAAGCATTCAAGGAAGCACCGTCTGGAGCTTCAGAGCCGTTCCGCCTGACTTTTAACGTAGAGTACCGGGCGCAAACCACTAACTCAAGCCCGGCATGGCAGCTCGAAAGGCGGCTAAGCATTCAAGGAAGCACCGTCTGGAGCTTCAGAGCCGTTCCGCCTGACTTTTAACGTAGAGTACCGGGCGCAAACCACTAACTCAAGCCCGGCATGGCAGCTCGAAAGGCGGCTAAGCATTCAAGGAAGCACCGTCTGGAGCTTCAGAGCCGTTCCGCCTGACTTTTAACGTAGAGTACCGGGCGCAAACCACTAACTCAAGCCCGGCATGGCAGCTCGAAAGGCGGCTAAGCATTCAAGGAAGCACCGTCTGGAGCTTCAGAGCCGTTCCGCCTGACTTTTAACGTAGAGTACCGGGCGCAAACCACTAACTCAAGCCCGGCATGGCAGCTCGAAAGGCGGCTAAGCATTCAAGGAAGCACCGTCTGGAGCTTCAGAGCCGTTCCGCCTGACTTTTAACGTAGAGTACCGGGCGCAAACCACTAACTCAAGCCCGGCATGGCAGCTCGAAAGGCGGCTAAGCATTCAAGGAAGCACCGTCTGGAGCTTCAGAGCCGTTCCGCCTGACTTTTAACGTAGAGTACCGGGCGCAAACCACTAACTCAAGCCCGGCATGGCAGCTCGAAAGGCGGCTAAGCATTCAAGGAAGCACCGTCTGGAGCTTCAGAGCCGTTCCGCCTGACTTTTAACGTAGAGTACCGGGCGCAAACCACTAACTCAAGCCCGGCATGGCAGCTCGAAAGGCGGCTAAGCATTCAAGGAAGCACCGTCTGGAGCTTCAGAGCCGTTCCGCCTGACTTTTAACGTAGAGTACCGGGCGCAAACCACTAACTCAAGCCCGGCATGGCAGCTCGAAAGGCGGCTAAGCATTCAAGGAAGCACCGTCTGGAGCTTCAGAGCCGTTCCGCCTGACTTTTAACGTAGAGTACCGGGCGCAAACCACTAACTCAAGCCCGGCATGGCAGCTCGAAAGGCGGCTAAGCATTCAAGGAAGCACCGTCTGGAGCTTCAGAGCCGTTCCGCCTGACTTTTAACGTAGAGTACCGGGCGCAAACCACTAACTCAAGCCCGGCATGGCAGCTCGAAAGGCGGCTAAGCATTCAAGGAAGCACCGTCTGGAGCTTCAGAGCCGTTCCGCCTGACTTTTAACGTAGAGTACCGGGCGCAAACCACTAACTCAAGCCCGGCATGGCAGCTCGAAAGGCGGCTAAGCATTCAAGGAAGCACCGTCTGGAGCTTCAGAGCCGTTCCGCCTGACTTTTAACGTAGAGTACCGGGCGCAAACCACTAACTCAAGCCCGGCATGGCAGCTCGAAAGGCGGCTAAGCATTCAAGGAAGCACCGTCTGGAGCTTCAGAGCCGTTCCGCCTGACTTTTAACGTAGAGTACCGGGCGCAAACCACTAACTCAAGCCCGGCATGGCAGCTCGAAAGGCGGCTAAGCATTCAAGGAAGCACCGTCTGGAGCTTCAGAGCCGTTCCGCCTGACTTTTAACGTAGAGTACCGGGCGCAAACCACTAACTCAAGCCCGGCATGGCAGCTCGAAAGGCGGCTAAGCATTCAAGGAAGCACCGTCTGGAGCTTCAGAGCCGTTCCGCCTGACTTTTAACGTAGAGTACCGGGCGCAAACCACTAACTCAAGCCCGGCATGGCAGCTCGAAAGGCGGCTAAGCATTCAAGGAAGCACCGTCTGGAGCTTCAGAGCCGTTCCGCCTGACTTTTAACGTAGAGTACCGGGCGCAAACCACTAACTCAAGCCCGGCATGGCAGCTCGAAAGGCGGCTAAGCATTCAAGGAAGCACCGTCTGGAGCTTCAGAGCCGTTCCGCCTGACTTTTAACGTAGAGTACCGGGCGCAAACCACTAACTCAAGCCCGGCATGGCAGCTCGAAAGGCGGCTAAGCATTCAAGGAAGCACCGTCTGGAGCTTCAGAGCCGTTCCGCCTGACTTTTAACGTAGAGTACCGGGCGCAAACCACTAACTCAAGCCCGGCATGGCAGCTCGAAAGGCGGCTAAGCATTCAAGGAAGCACCGTCTGGAGCTTCAGAGCCGTTCCGCCTGACTTTTAACGTAGAGTACCGGGCGCAAACCACTAACTCAAGCCCGGCATGGCAGCTCGAAAGGCGGCTAAGCATTCAAGGAAGCACCGTCTGGAGCTTCAGAGCCGTTCCGCCTGACTTTTAACGTAGAGTACCGGGCGCAAACCACTAACTCAAGCCCGGCATGGCAGCTCGAAAGGCGGCTAAGCATTCAAGGAAGCACCGTCTGGAGCTTCAGAGCCGTTCCGCCTGACTTTTAACGTAGAGTACCGGGCGCAAACCACTAACTCAAGCCCGGCATGGCAGCTCGAAAGGCGGCTAAGCATTCAAGGAAGCACCGTCTGGAGCTTCAGAGCCGTTCCGCCTGACTTTTAACGTAGAGTACCGGGCGCAAACCACTAACTCAAGCCCGGCATGGCAGCTCGAAAGGCGGCTAAGCATTCAAGGAAGCACCGTCTGGAGCTTCAGAGCCGTTCCGCCTGACTTTTAACGTAGAGTACCGGGCGCAAACCACTAACTCAAGCCCGGCATGGCAGCTCGAAAGGCGGCTAAGCATTCAAGGAAGCACCGTCTGGAGCTTCAGAGCCGTTCCGCCTGACTTTTAACGTAGAGTACCGGGCGCAAACCACTAACTCAAGCCCGGCATGGCAGCTCGAAAGGCGGCTAAGCATTCAAGGAAGCACCGTCTGGAGCTTCAGAGCCGTTCCGCCTGACTTTTAACGTAGAGTACCGGGCGCAAACCACTAACTCAAGCCCGGCATGGCAGCTCGAAAGGCGGCTAAGCATTCAAGGAAGCACCGTCTGGAGCTTCAGAGCCGTTCCGCCTGACTTTTAACGTAGAGTACCGGGCGCAAACCACTAACTCAAGCCCGGCATGGCAGCTCGAAAGGCGGCTAAGCATTCAAGGAAGCACCGTCTGGAGCTTCAGAGCCGTTCCGCCTGACTTTTAACGTAGAGTACCGGGCGCAAACCACTAACTCAAGCCCGGCATGGCAGCTCGAAAGGCGGCTAAGCATTCAAGGAAGCACCGTCTGGAGCTTCAGAGCCGTTCCGCCTGACTTTTAACGTAGAGTACCGGGCGCAAACCACTAACTCAAGCCCGGCATGGCAGCTCGAAAGGCGGCTAAGCATTCAAGGAAGCGACGCCGGCCGGTCCGCGGGCCAAATAGGGTCCAGTAAAGTACCGGGCGCGGCCACTAACGCCTTGTGGCGGTCGCCTTGTGGCGGTCGGGGGGGTGGCGGTCGGGGCTGGCGCTTGGGGCCGGTGGCGGTCGCCTTGTGGCGGTCGCCTTGTGGCGGTCGGGGGGTGGCGGTCGGGGCTGGCGCTTGGGGCCAGTGGCGGTCGCCTTGTGGCGGTCGCCTTGTGGCGGTCGCCTTGTGGCGGTCGCCTTGTGGCGGTCGCCTTGTGGCGGTCGGGGGGTGGCGGTCGGGGCTGGCGCTTGGGGCCAGTGGCGGTCGCCTTGTGGCGGTCGCCTTGTGGCGGTCGCCTTGTGGCGGTCGCCTTGTGGCGGTCGCCTTGTGGCGGTCGGGGGGGTGGCGGTCGGGGCTGGCGCTTGGGGCCAGTGGCGGTCGCCTTGTGGCGGTCGCCTTGTGGCGGTCGCCTTGTGGCGGTCGCCTTGTGGCGGTCGCCTTGTGGCGGTCGCCTTGTGGCGGTCGGGGGGGTGGCGGTCGGGGCTGGCGCTTGGGGCCAGTGGCGGTCGCCTTGTGGCGGTCGCCTTGTGGCGGTCGCCTTGTGGCGGTCGCCTTGTGGCGGTCGCCTTGTGGCGGTCGCCTTGTGGCGGTCGGGGGGGTGGCGGTCGGGGCTGGCGCTTGGGGCCAGTGGCGGTCGCCTTGTGGCGGTCGCCTTGTGGCGGTCGCCTTGTGGCGGTCGCCTTGTGGCGGTCGCCTTTGTGGCGGTCGGGGGGTGGCGGTCGGGGCTGGCGCTTGGGGCCGGTGGCGGTCGCCTTGTGGCGGTCGCCTTGTGGCGGTCGCCTTGTGGCGGTCGCCTTGTGGCGGTCGCCTTGTGGCGGTCGCCTTGTGGCGGTCGCCTTGTGGCGGTCGGGGGGTGGGGCGGTCGGGGCTGGCGCTTGGGGCCAGTGGCGGTCGCCTTGTGGCGGTCGCCTTGTGGCGGTCGCCTTGTGGCGGTCGCCTTGTGGCGGTCGCCTTGTGGCGGTCGCCTTGTGGCGGTCGGGGGGTGGCGGTCGGGGCTGGCGCTTGGGGCCGGTGGCGGTCGCCTTGTGGCGGTCGCCTTGTGGCGGTCGCCTTGTGGCGGTCGCCTTGTGGCGGTCGCCTTGCTGGCGGTCGGGGGGTGGCGGTCGGGGCTGGCGCTTGGGGCCGGTGGCGGTCGCCTTGTGGCGGTCGCCTTGTGGCGGTCGCCTTGTGGCGGTCGGGGGGTGGCGGTCGGGGCTGGCGCTTGGGGCTGGCGTCCGCCAATAGTGGTTTAATTTCGGGAGGAAGATTGATTTTCGTCCCAAGCCCGCCGCTGGAGAAAATTTTAGGTACCAGGAGTGGATTTTTTTTGTCCACTCAGGAGGGGGACGTTGGCTGGTTTGGTGTCCGGGGGAAAGTGCTCTTTTCTCGGCCAGGAGAAAGATTAGACTCCCAGCCCGCCGCTGGAGAAAATTCTAGGTACCAGGAGTGGATTTTTTTTGTCCACTCAGGAGGGGGACGTGCTTTGTTGTCCGGGGGAAAGTGCTCTTTTCTCGGCCAGGAGAAAGATTAGACTCCCAGCCCGCCGCTGGAGAAAATCTTAGGTACCAGGAGTGGATTTTTTTTGTCCACTCAGGAGGGGGACGTGCTTTGTTGTCCGGGGAGAGTGCTCTTTTCTCGGCCAGGAGAAAGATTAGACTCCCAGCCCGCCGCTGGAGAAAATTCTAGGTACCAGGAGTGGATTTTTTTTGTCCACTCAGGAGGGGGACGTGCTTTGTTGTCCGGGGAGAGTGCTCTTTTCTCGGCCAGGAGAAAGATTAGACTCCCAGCCCGCCGCTGGAGAAAATTCTAGGTACCAGGAGTGGATTTTTTTTTGTCCACTCAGGAGGGGGACGTGCTTTGTTGTCCGGGGAGAGTGCCTGGTCCCCGGACTGGCCTCTTGCGCGCGCCCGCTGTCATTCT
>NW_026872117.1:100000-101173 GCF_033458585.1 Syngnathus typhle
CAAACAACCCGACTCCGAGAAGGCCGCGCCCCGGCGCGCCGGGGGCCGCTACCGGCCTCACACCGTCCCTGGGCAGAGCCTCCATCAGAAGGACTCGGGCCCCCTCCGGGCGGCGTCGGGCGCAACGACCTTCTGTACGCTACATTTCCCGCGCCCGAGGCCGGGCGGGGATTCAGCGCTGGGCTCTTCCCTCTTCGCTCGCCGCTACTGAGGGAATCCTGGTTAGTTTCTTTTCCTCCGCTTAGTAATATGCTTAAATTCAGCGGGTCGTCTCGTCTGATCTGAGGTCGGAAATGAGGGGGTAGTAGGCGCGGCCGGCCCCTCCGCCGAGGCGGGTGCGGGGCCGGGCTCGCTGGATCTTTCCGCGGCGCCGCCGCGCCGACCGACCGCGGTGGGAACACGGGACGCGGGCAGCGCGATGGTCGCCAACTCCACCGGCAGCCGCGCCCGGACCCGATGCGGGAGGGTCGACGGGGAAGCGGACGTCGCGGGTCTGCACTTAAGGGGACGAAGGTCACGCCCGAGGGGCGCGTCCTGCGAACCCCCAACCGCGGGAGCTGGTGAAGGGGCCCGGGACGAAGGCGGCAGCCGCGCGAACGTTGCACGGAAGTCGCGCCGACGGAGCCCGGGATTCCCTTCGCTCCCGATTGATATTCGAGCGACGCTCAGACAGGCGTGGCCCCGGGACGGACCCGGGGCCGCAAAGTGCGTTCGAAGTGTCGATGATCAATGTGTCCTGCAATTCACATTAGTTCTCGCAGCTAGCTGCGTCCTTCATCGACGCACGAGCCGAGTGATCCACCGCTAAGAGTTGTACATTGTTTTTCGTTTCCGACGCGAGCTTCGAGGCGGACGGGGAGATGGCGTTACGCCGCGCGCGGACCCTCCGCCGGCGCGCAAAGACGCCGGGGCTTGCTGGCGCGGTCGCCGCCGTCCGAACCGCCGGACGGGGAAGCTGGCGTTACGCCGCGCGCAGACCCTCCGCCGGCGCGCAAAGACGCCGGGGCTTGCTGGCGCGGTCGCCGCCGTCCACCGCCGCGCTCCCCTCAGCAGCGCGCCGTGGTTGCCAAGTTCCAACGATCAAAAATATGTTTTTTCCGACCTTCCGGCAACGGGTGCCACCCACCCGCCTCAGAACGTGCGTGTGGTGTGGACATTAAACCCCCCAGGGTC